>NW_015666959.1:56597-79881 GCF_001515625.1 Sinocyclocheilus rhinocerous
ATTGTTCAAAATGTTGAAACCCTAGTCGCCGCGCGGCTGCAGCTTTCTCTCATGGTGGGGGCGTTTTGTGCAGTTGGGGCGGTGCTCGTGTCACGGTCTCGGCAATTCCACGCGGAACATTAATTTTTTTTTATTTTTTATTAATACAACCAGATGTAACAAAATGACATTAAATCATATGCCAGGGAGCAAGACAATAATGTATCTTTTGAACAGATTCACAGTCTTTACAGCTTTCTTATTAGTAGAGTCAGAAATCAAACACATATAGAGTTTTAAATCTTCAAGAAAATTTCTATAGAAAGGCTTACGTTTGCAAAATTTACATTTATGTATAAAATATTTAGCCAAGAACAAAATAAGGTTGAATAAATAAAAAACATCTGACTGTTCACTCTCATGTGTATATCCTAGAATAACATTTTCATATTTCAAAGAGATATCAGGAATTATATCACGAAAAACACTCAATATGTTTTTCCAGAGATTCTAATCACAATACCAAAAGAGATGGGACAAATCATCAGTTTGTTGATCACAGAAGGAGCAACTACGTGGAACATAAATACAAAATGAAAAACCTGTGAATCCAAGTGGAAAGGTTTTGAGAATTTTTAACATCTGTATTTATTTTGTTTTAAAATTTTGTTTTCTTTAGAAATCCTGCAAGCACTTTATTTTTCATTGATATTAAGCAGATGTAATTCTTTTGTTCAGATCAAAATGTTATGACCTTGTAAGTTACAATTGTAAACTTCAATTGTAAAAGCAGGGTCTAAAAAAATATATGGTCTTTTTATAAAATACATATTATACATTACATTAAATTGGCCTATATGTCTACATTAATAATATAAGATTCTGTATAAATATGCAACATTTCTGCCACAATACCACAATTACTGTTACTACAGTAAATCAAAATGTTATGCGCATATGAGAAATGAGAGCGCATATGAGTTATCAAATTGTTATCACTGACGTTTTATTGCTACATCTGGTCAAAAATTTAGTGCTGCCATCTTGTGTTGACATTTTGAAACTGCATAGGCCTATTTTGTAAATTATGCTTGGCGGGCCATATATAATGTAGACAATTTACGACAGCTGGGGGCCGCTTAAAATTCATCCACGGGCCACATTTGGCCCGCAGGCCGTAGTTTGGACACCCCTGGTCTAGATGCATGTTGATTTTATCAGACGATGTCGCGAATATAAATGAGAGTGACTCCTGGTTAACACGTATTAGTGGGTCGTGTTTAGTCACTATTAGTGTGGAATTCTTCTACAATATTCACTCATCATGACAGTAAAATAGGGCATTCTAAGTCAATCTACTGCAGTATTTCCTCTCTCAATCAGTAGAAAACGTGGTTAACACCCGGTCATGCATGAAAAAAAAAATACCGTCATATACCGTGAAACTGGTATAATTTTGGAAAATACCGTGATATAAATTTTTGGTCATACCGCCCAGCCAGCGCGGCTGCAGCTTTCTCTCATGGTGGGGGCGTTTTGTGCAGTTGGGGCGGTGCTCGTGTCACGGTCTCGGCAATTCCACGCGGAACATTAATTTTTTTTTATTTTTTATTAATACAACCAGATGTAACAAAATGACATTAAATCATATGCCAGGGAGCAAGACAATAATGTATCTTTTGAACAGATTCACAGTCTTTACAGCTTTCTTATTAGTAGAGTCAGAAATCAAACACATATAGAGTTTTAAATCTTCAAGAAAATTTCTATAGAAAGGCTTACGTTTGCAAAATTTACATTTATGTATAAAATATTTAGCCAAGAACAAAATAAGGTTGAATAAATAAAAAACATCTGACTGTTCACTCTCATGTGTATATCCTAGAATAACATTTTCATATTTCAAAGAGATATCAGGAATTATATCACGAAAAACACTCAATATGTTTTTCCAGAGATTCTAATCACAATACCAAAAGAGATGGGACAAATCATCAGTTTGTTGATCACAGAAGGAGCAACTACGTGGAACATAAATACAAAATGAAAAACCTGTGAATCCAAGTGGAAAGGTTTTGAGAATTTTTAACATCTGTATTTATTTTGTTTTAAAATTTTGTTTTCTTTAGAAATCCTGCAAGCACTTTATTTTTCATTGATATTAAGCAGATGTAATTCTTTTGTTCAGATCAAAATGTTATGACCTTGTAAGTTACAATTGTAAACTTCAATTGTAAAAGCAGGGTCTAAAAAAATATATGGTCTTTTTATAAAATACATATTATACATTACATTAAATTGGCCTATATGTCTACATTAATAATATAAGATTCTGTATAAATATGCAACATTTCTGCCACAATACCACAATTACTGTTACTACAGTAAATCAAAATGTTATGCGCATATGAGAAATGAGAGCGCATATGAGTTATCAAATTGTTATCACTGACGTTTTATTGCTACATCTGGTCAAAAATTTAGTGCTGCCATCTTGTGTTGACATTTTGAAACTGCATAGGCCTATTTTGTAAATTATGCTTGGCGGGCCATATATAATGTAGACAATTTACGACAGCTGGGGCCCACATTTGGCCCGCGGGCCGTAGTTTGGACACCCCTGGTCTAGATGCATGTTGATTTTATCAGACGATGTCGCGAATATAAATGAGAGTGACTCCTGGTTAACACGTATTAGTGGGTCGTGTTTAGTCACTATTAGTGTGGAATTCTTCTACAATATTCACTCATCATGACAGTAAAATAGGGCATTCTAAGTCAATCTACTGCAGTATTTCCTCTCTCAATCAGTAGAAAACGTGGTTAACACCCGGTCATGCATGAAAAAAAAAATACCGTCATATACCGTGAAACTGGTATAATTTTGGAAAATACCGTGATATAAATTTTTGGTCATACCGCCCAGCCCTACACCTAACTATCACGATTCTTTTTAAAACTATTTAAAATTGATTGGTTTATCTTAGAATCGATTTATATTTAATTATTTTACTTTTCCTAAGAGGTGGTGGGGAAAAGTTACCATTTGTATTCCAACAGAGGGCGAAATGTATAGGTGTGTTCAACTTGAAGCAGCACCACACAGCTCGATCGGCGTATGACATCAAAGTACCGCGAGAGCGGTATGAACAATGTTCATTTTGTTGAACATTTGACTATTATATTCATGTGCAATTTCAGGGTTTTGGTACTTGAAAGTTTCATAGTACTTTAAAATATACACTGTGTATGTGTATGCTCCTGAAATAAAAGTTCAGAAAGATGTGGTGCATTGTTTTTGTTAATATGACTTAGGGCTGGACGATATGACCAAAATTGATATCACGATATATTTCTTAATTTCGGTCGATACGATATAATTCCGATATCGATATGAACACTATTTATCTGAAATAGAAATCTTTTGTAACATTATAAATGCCTTTATCATCACTTTTGATCAATTTTAAGCATCCTTGCTAAATAAAAGTATTAATTTCTATAATTTCTTTCCCCAAAAAATAATAAAAATTATACTGAATGGAATAGTGTATAATGTTACAAAAGCTTATTATTTCAGATAAATGCTGATCTTTGGATCTTTCTATTCATCAAAGAATCCTGAAAAAAAAAAGTACTCAACTGTTTTAAATATTGATAATCAGCAAATCAGCATATTAGAATGATTTCTGAAGGATCATGTGACACTGAAGACTGGAGGTGTGTTTAAAAATCATATCACCGTTATTGAAAAAAATTATATCGCGATACATATTGATATTGAATTATTGTCCAGCCCTAATATGACTCATCATATACAGTCTCTTTAAGGGTATGATCAAGTATTTTCCATTGTCTATTCTTTAAGAAGCAAACAAATATCACAATAAATTGTAATATCAATTCGCAATAGTTATATAATCGCAATACTCAATTATCGCAATATATATTGAATCGGCACACAAGTATCGGGATAGTAGTAAATCGGCTGATCAGCATATCGTCCCAGGCCTAATTTTTTCATACTATGATTAAACAATAGCATTTTTAAAGGTATTTTTATGTAGACAAAATAGTGCAGAATTTTTACGATTCAGCATTTACATGAAAATAATTATAAGCAACGATACTAAAATACTACAGTATTTTTCAAACACATGCATATGTGTTTGTGCGCCTATTATGTTATCAAATTTTCACTTGTATTTCTACCAATTATTTGAAATGGCTATTATGGAAATCCTATGTTGATAACCTAATATATTTTAATTCCAGTCTTGTGCAGCAAATCAACAGTGACGAAACCGCTTTCAAATAGTCAGTCACAGGACGAACGATCTGTCCTATCAGTACAGTCAGTACTAGGAAGCCTTACACACTCTCTCATTTGGCCTGCTTAACATCCACCATACGATGCAATTAGTGGAACAAATTAGGGACTGCTATGAGAGAGCTGGCCGTGAGGAAAATCCTAGAGGCCAGCGTCTCTTGATTGCTTCAAGCCCCCACCACCCCCAACTCGGATGACAACTTTTGCCATCTCTCACTCTGATATAATTTGAGGGTGTTGAAGCGTGACAGATAGGGCTTTTCATTGGTTCGGCCCTGTTGGCGGCCATCACTGGCTTTGACCTTAAGTCAGAGGATTTGCTCAAGCACAGATCAAGTTCACTATACAGAGCCTTTCCATAGAGACTTCATTTAATGTCTGTTCACAGTACAGTATTGTTGAGATTCTAATAGACTTGGTTAGCTGTTATAGATTCAGACTAAATTATATATTAGGCTAAATGATATATTAATATAAATTATATTATTGTAATATATTAGTTTGATTTAAACAATGACAGTAGTTAGACTACTAAATTATGGATACAATGCAGTAGAGATGGTAGGACAACTTTGTACCCAATGTCCTTCTCTTTATTGTTGTATTTATATTTAACCCTGAAAACAATCTACCGCAATCTCTCTAAGTGTTATTGCAGCTTGACACTTTTCATTTGACCAATCCTTTTTTTAGTCATTGTTGTCGTCTGCTATTTTCTGATACAAACTTTTTCTCACAAGTCTATGTTTTTGGATGGTTTTAAATGGTGGTTGACCGATATATTGCCAAGGCTGATATATCAGCCGATGTTTGACATATTTGGCATTTGCCGATAAGGTTTTCTGTTTGTTTGATGTGTTCGACTTTTCTCACATTCTCCCTCTAAATTGTTTGCTATCACAGTTTAACAGTTCTTTCTAATAGGGATAGAAATCTGTCTCATATTTAGATAGAATGTTAAACAAAGGAATTTAAAAGTATACAAAAAAAGTATTAAATTGACTGCTTTTATATTATTAGTAATAGAAAGGCAAACATAATACTTTCTCGTTTTACCATCAGCATTCAGCAAATTGTCATTTAAACATATCTTTGAATGTCTAATAAACATTTAATTTCACAAACCTTGCAGACTTAGTTGGATCCAGCTGTGAGATCTTATAAAGTGTGCGTTTGTATCCTGCATGATCGCGTGTTCTCTGCATGACGGTCGGTCCGTGCGAATTGAATGCTGATTGATTTCAAACTATGCTGCGCTTTATCCATCTGCCCACTGTCATGTTAATGTCATTTTCACTGTGTGCTGTACGTAAAATGATTGTTACCTTGACATTATTTGGGTAAAAAAAAAAAATTATTTCCAATGCACACAAACTTCCCAAATTACTGAGAGCCCTGTTGGTTACAGTGTTTATTCCTTTTTATTTATATATATTTTTTATATTTCTTTATTTGTGAAAAATGCTGTAATAGGATTACAGAATCAAGTAGTTGTCATCTAAAGTATAAGTATGTTTATTTTTCATTTTCAAATTATTTCAAATTTCTTAAAGGGGTCATATGATTAGGGATGCAACGATTATAGATTTTGTTGGTACGATTATTGTCTGAGGAATAATCACGGTTTTACGATTATGATAAATAAAAATGGTATATCGGCTTAATATCGGTCTTTGGCCACCCTGCTCTCTAAGATATCGGCATCAGCATTGGCTGTCAATAAACCCATATCGGTCGACCACTAGTTTTAAATTCGATTTTATTAAAATTATTCAAGAATTCTGTAAAACGCTGTTGCTAGGTCACTTGTAATGTGACATGAGAGATGCTACAAGCGAAATGGATTTCTTTGGATTCAACTCTCGCCCTTCATTCCAAAATGATCTAGGGGTTTTTTCCACTTAAATTAATTTTATCTCTTGCTTTCAAACAAGGCTGTTCTGTGTTCAGTTGACTTTAAAGCCTGAAGTATATTTGTCTTATCCGCATTCCAGTCCAGCTTGTGGACAAACAAAGAAAGGTCCAATAAGTAGTGCTAACATTATTGTGTAATTGAAAATTTCTTTAAAAAAAAAAACGACAGAGACAAATGCTTTGATTGGTCATGATTAATCCCAGCACATGTAAGAATGATGTCTAGGCAGTTTTACAATGTTACAAGAATTTATTCCTGAAAATCAGAGCCGGGCCTATAGCAAAGACTGTGGTAAAAAGAGAGCGTATGATAGCGTAACTCCTGGGAACTTGTCTACACATGAAATATTTGATTAAATGTCACTAAATCACATTACATCTACAACTAGATAATGTGTTGCTCTGTGCTGTGCCTGTTGAGTGAGACTGAGCACCAAACCCCATGTGTACTGTTAATGTTGAATCTGCACTCTGGGAGTTTGGTTCATAAGGCAGGATTTAGCGAGGTGTTTAACTATCTGGGTGATGCTGCACACTGGAGCAGTTGGTCAGTAATGCCAGGTACACTTAAACCCTACTCTGATCCTTATTAACTCGCATTTTAACTGCTAACAGTCGTCTGCCAACATGCTAGCCACAGGTGATGGTCACACATCGCTAGTGGAAGTCAGTCGGATTGATCCATAGAATAAGAAACCAGATTTATAATGAAATGGCCCGGTTCTGTTTATTTTAGGGGTCAGATTCCTGAAGCATTTAGTTGATGCCTGTAACAATGAGAGTATTGAGTGAGGGAGAGTGTTAATATGTGCTCTTAAATGAGTCCACGGTCAAGAACCTGGGGTCAGCTACAATTAAGTTTTTTGTTTGCTTTGCATGTACGTTCTTACCTCGGTGGCGAAAAGTCGGGAAATGTAGCCGTCTGCAGCACATTTCCTGAGAACTTTTCCTCTTACTTCAAGCTAAATATTGAACTAAATAGTTAATCTAATATGTACAATCATGTGTTGGCTGTTACATTCATAAAATCATTTGGCTGAGGCTGCCTTTGATTTGTGTGATTTGAATTGATTCACATGGAACAACATTCCACAATAAGTACACAAAACTTGCTTTATTTTAAGATGGATGTTCGCAGTATTGGGAAGGTTACTGTAACCCATTGGAAATGTAATGGGTTACAGATTACAAGTTACCCTATTTAAAAAGTAGTGTAACTATTTCAATTACTTTATTAAAGTAATGTAACTGATTACATTTGATTACTTTTCTACATTTATAACAAATGTTTTCAACCGTTAATTATTTTGAAACATTTAAAGCAGGCAGGGTTAACCTTACAGTAGTACTCAACACTCATTACTGTCAGACTTTCAGAATCTTTCATCACTTAAATTAAGATTTAAAAAAAATTATTGTGAACAGACACCACAAAATTAGACTTTAGCACCTCTTTATTTAAAGAGGTTAAATACAGATCTAAAATAATAACACGAAATAGTTTAATTTAAATCTAACACAAAATAGTCTGCATAGCTATGACAGGAAACACATGCTAACAATGCTTTGGAAAAAACAACAACTGTTAATCCTAAAAAAAATAAAGCATATACATGAACTCAAATAGGAAATAAAGCAGTTGTCGAAGAAGCATGTGTCCTATTCTGTGTCCTAAACTCCTGAAACGTTGTCTCATATTTTAGAGCAGTCAGTGCAATTTATGAAAGAAGTCAATTAAATATGTTTGTGTGTGATAATATTCAGATGTAACCCCTTTTGTAATCGTTAACATTTTCATTAGGGATGGGCATTCCAAGCAAAAATAATATTAAAAAATCGCTGGGTATTATTCGATTATTATTCGAAAATCGCACCCCTCCCCCGCATGCACGCACAAACACCCATAAACCGAGAGAGACAGGATTCACGCTTTCAATCTGTATGATAAACTGTTTAATTCAGAAGATAGGCTAGCTTAACTCAAGCCATATAATGATTGTAACGTGCTGAAACATATTAATATAATAAACATAACCGAATGATGGCACTTATTAACATAACAGTTCATCGATTAGCATAAATCAACTGCTCATAAGGCTGTGGATTTTTAAAAATGGAACCCCTAAAGGTAATAGATACGATATGGGAGGAAAAATATACTTCAATATATTCTGTCGCAATTATATCGTTGGGTAATTATACTGTATATAAACTGCGGCATCAGGGAGCCGTTATTAATATGCCAGGCATTGAAATCACTTATGAACGCAACCTTGTTTTTTACTTTCAAGATTCGCGATCACACGTATGGAGCAGCACTCGGCAGTACTTACCACACATTTTACAAGATTAGATGTTTGTCAGTGGTGCTCAGGATATGCAAATCGTTCGCCATCATCCTATCAGTCATCTCTCCTTACTCTGTTTATGTGGTAAGTGAAATGTTATGTAATGTAACAGGCTACCGCTAGCAAGCGGCTAACCATGTCCCTTTAGTGGCTCCGTAGAACGCGTTATTTGTTTTCCATGCCTTTCTGAATACGGATTCAGCCACACCTCTAACCCAGTCAGGGGTGTTTGTGGTCCGCACAGAGCTCTTATTTGGCATCGTCCCAAGTTACTGTAACCATAATATGCTACGCAAGTCTTTTTTTTATGCCACGCAAGTCTACAGTGTGCGCGTGAGACAATGTGTCCTTCTGTTGTCTTTGATAGCTTTTAGGTGCGTTATTGGCAGCGCCATCCTCTGCTTACATGAATGCGTCACCACCGCATCAGCACGGAAAACATGGGGAAATTTTTAAAGACAATAATCGCAAAACCTATTCGATATTCTATAATTAAATCAACGAATCGAATATTCAAAAATCGTGACCCATCCCTAATTTTCATAAGTAACTGTAATTTAATTACATATTTTTTCTGTGACTGTAACAAATTACAGTTGGTAATTTAAATTACGTAATTCTGTTACATGTAAGTTACTCCCCAAAACTAAAAATCCACTCTGTATTTGTTTAATATTTGATTTTTTTGCCCTTGTGATCTTTAATCAAAATAATCAAAATGTCAACTCTATCATCTGGTGAAAATTGCAGACTAGACTGGTGATGTTTGCCGGATTTCTGTAATCGTTTTGTCCTCTTCAACCCCAGTCGTCCACAATCGACTACAAGCTTGCATTCATTTTTGATTATCTAAAAACAACAATCAATGCATAGAACCACATCCCTGCCATAAAAAAAGGGTTCTGTCGCTACTTGCGTTTAATTGTGACTTTAAGCAAGTCACAATTTGAATCATTGAGTCAGTGAGTTCATTTAGTTAAGGATTTGATTCAAATCACTGAACTTTTTATTCTTTTGAACAGATATGATTTCTTTTGCTGAGGGCCTGTGGCACTGAAGATTCAGCAGCCACGACATAGGAAACACTGTAAACCATTCTTGTAACTGCCATGTATTTACTTAGTTAATGATTTACAATGTTTTTTATCACTTGGTGTCAAGGTGTGGCTAGAATCGTTGCAACGCAGCAAAAGCTGCTACTTGCTTAGAGTGTGAGAAAGAAATGCCTCCTACTGAGATCTCAACATGCCCAAACACAGTCAGCACTCAAATGCATGATCACATAAATTCTGTTCACAGACCGACTAAATGAAAAAGCTTACACTCTACTGTTAGTTTGGATTCAGCAGTTGCCAATATAGTCTGACAAGCTGGCTTGGTGAGTACCAGAAAGATTCCCCAGACTGTGAATATCTGCTGCTCAGTAATCCCAGCCACTGTTGACCCATAAACCTGCCCAACTGACAGAACAACTGTAACAGGGAAACTCCTACATGCTGGATAGCGTCTATGTGCTTGGAGGGTTCAGCAGGCACTGCTCTCTGTATGGAAAATATGCTCCAGGTGGTATTTCCTTGTTGCAGTCAACGCCACAGAGTTGATCCACAGCTTAGTTTTGTTATGCTGTACTTCTAATGGGCTTTTAGTTTAGGGTGCTTGGGAAAGCTGTAGAAAAAAAAATTAATCCAATTAATGCTGAAGTATATGAACTGAGAGTCTGTAGAACTTACTCCCAAGCATAAGACACACCTCACACGTGAGAACATTGAAGATGCGTTCCTGACTTTTTTTTTTTTTTTTTTAGGAAACCATGTAATTTTTTTCAGGATTTTTTGTTAAAGGGGTCATATGATGCTTTTTTAAAGATCATTATTTTGTGTATTTGGTGTAACAGAATATGTTAAGAATATCTCTTTGGTTTTGAGACTGCAACTTCAGGGATCTTATCTATGCACAATCAGCTTGTAACACTCCAAAGACAAAGGGAAACTTGAAATCGCATCATATGACCCCTTTAAATAAAAGGTTCAAAAGAACAGCATTTATTTGAAATTTAAATCTTTTATAACAATAGCCACATTTACATGAGCACTTTTTGTTTCAATTGGAATTAAATAATTCCTACTGATGAATCCGAACATAGTGTTTACATGAATGTTAAATAAAGTGTGCATTTATGCATCACAAGCTTCAAAACGGATTTAATCTTTTGACATGCTCACACTGCACGAATATGCAGTGTCTCCCACTGTTTTTGCATAATAACCATCCTCCTTTTCTTAATATTTATCTATTTACATCATTGCACAAAGCTTTGTGCAATGATGCTTATATTAATCAAGCTGTAAAAATGTCCAAAACAAAAGACGTCTGCAGATGAGAATCCGAAGCAACGTTAACCTGCAGCACATTTCATATCAACATAGTTCAGTTGTTTTTGGCATTTATATTCCAATTGAAGCAATTACATGGCACATTTTCATTTGGATTGGACTTTTAAACCGATTGTAATCAGACTGCAGCTTCATGTAAACACGCGTATTGTAAATGTATCTACTGTCTACCCCCCCCCCCCAATTAATTGTGATCTTGAGCAATCCAGTATTATTTCAGTGCCATGGTAGAAGAAACTTTGCCAGAGATGTTCTTAGGGAATTAAGAATATACAGCAACAACCAGTGTAGCCTGATTTCCAAAATGAATGACCTTTATGGGCCAGTTCTTTTAAAGAATAGCTTAAAAAGGTGAATTACCAGTTTTGAACTGCCCTGTATAATTTACAGCATTAGAGGACAATTTATAAATGACATAACTGAAATATCCCCAAATGAACACATCTGAATCAAGTTGAGGGCTTATGAATCAGAATCAAATCTGGTCATCTGTATTGATAACCAGCCCTAATGTATTTCGTATTAGCATTAAAACAACAATGGCATCATAAATTTTGCTTCTTCACATCAAAATAACCATTAAAGACTCTTATAAATGAAAGGCAATTCGTCCATTCACAGCTGCTCTGTTGAGCATTATGATTTCTTTATGAATTTCTCTGAGTGGTCCGTCTAGGCCTGGGCGATAAATCGGTATCTATTTATCGACGGTACACCTTCTTCGATAATGATATAAAAAATGTTCGATATAGTGCACGATATAGGCACGTGCTATGAGTGACGCAGACAGCACACACAAACACGAACACATGCTGAATTGAGTGCTGTGCCTGCCTGTGATGAGGAGATTGTGAATAAAAAAAAAAAGAATATTAGTTGAGTTTAAAATAAACATTTGCATTTGAATGTTAGGTGTGCTTCAGGGATATTCAGCGCATTTTAAGACAGACAAATATGACTGCTGTACTCGCGTCTCACACAAGAGATGTAGCCATGCAAAGTTAAAACAGTTTAAACTTTTAGAAAACACGTCGCGAATTTGTGGAGTTTTATTCCTTTCACTGCATCTCATATGTTTTTAAATGCAATCTGCGTGATGGGCTCTTTGTATTAAGCATGATTCAAATACATGATGCTGTTTTGTTCATAATTGTTTATGCAATTTACAAAATTATATTAGATTTATATGAGTTAATTTAGACGTAATGCAGGTTTTTTATAGACATTTATTTCTTTGCGTGCTGCATTATTTTGCTCATTGCGCCCTCCTGTGGCCTCGGTAGACAAGCCAAAAGTTTCATTAAGACCTATTTAATCTGCATATATATCATTAGAAATTAGATATTTTTTTAAATTTTTATTGTGAGTTTGACTGTTAACAGGGTTCACACGCTTCTTGAAAGTACTTGAAAGTACTTGAATTTCAGACATGTGGATTCAAGGCCTGGAAAGTACTTGAAAACAAACATAGGTCCTTGAAAGTGCTTGAATTAAATTTGAAATAAATTTTGTTTATGGCGCTATTTAAAAAATGGTCCTATATGTTCTGTCAAAGAACGAAACGGCACTAATGATTGGGGGTGGAGATGGGGTAACGCGAAAAAAAACTTAGTGTGTGTGTTGATGCGCAGCCTAGAGCCCTGAGCGGGACAGTTTTCTTAAGCCCGCTCCCGCTGAATTTCTGACCATTACCGCCCGCTCCCGCGAACATTCTAATATTGTATATACAGGGATTAAAGTTTTCCGTCGCTTCGACGGATTTCTGTCAGTTGGAAAAAATGAGGGGAGAAGAAACCCGTAGCACATTGTTGTTGTTCTGCCGGCACACCAAAAATCATCCCCGCCACGGCTGCAGCTTCTCACTGACAACATAGTGATGCCACTCGCATCATTCACAGTCGGGTTATTAGCAGAGAACACAGAGCAACTGGGTGTGTGACAGGTATGGCTGTGGAATGGGGTTTGGCCCGAGGAAAAATTGTCAAAAGATTTTTTTTTTTTCTTTAACCCCATAATTTTCGCACATCAGGGAGCCACTATCAATATGCAGGGTATTGTAATGGCTTTTGAATTAGCGCTCGCTGTTCACTTTCGATTTCGTGATCACGCGCACTATCAACATGCCTAATAATTATGCACGCACTGTATTCTGATCATATTTTTTCCAAGCACATTTTACCAATTCCAAACCACATCAATCTTTATGAAACCTACACATTCAAAACATTATTACTCTGAAATGTTTAATGTAAATGTTAAGTGTAAGTGAACTGTTAAGTAATGTAAGGTCTTTCATGACACTACATATGCTGGGGTGTGAATTTGATAGGTGCTTGATATAAAATAAATGGTGCTTTAAAAAGTCCTTGAATATTTGTTTAATTTTTATTGTGTGACCCTGTGTTAAAACAAAAAATATTTGTTGTTTGTCTCAATAAATTGGGTTAATTTAAAAATACAGTGGTTAAATTGAAATTTTTTTTTCTATTGCTCTTTGTTTTTAAAAAGGTTATAAAAAATGCCAATAATTATCGATACCGAACGATATGAAACATTATATCGTTGATACATTTTTTTGCTATATCGCCCAGCCCTAGGTCCGTCTCCTCCTCTTTGTACTGATTGTGTTGTACATGTTGATGCGGGTTTTGACAGAGCCGAGGAAGCCATTTGGAAGGTGCTTACCTGCCCTGCTTGGCACGGAGAGTACATTCTTTACTTAAGAAACTATATTAAAGGCAGAAAGAATCAGCCAAGTTTAGAACGTACCAAAGAAATGGAGGGTAACAATCTGGCCGGCCCAATTCAACTCAGGCTGTTTTTATGGTCTTTAAAAATACATTTCACATTACAAACAGCTGTCTGCTGTACAATTTTCCCAGAAAGTCACAGGCTCGAATTGCAAAACCTAAGCGCAGTGTGTTCTGGGTACATAGTAATTAGTCCTTCATTTTGTAATGACAAACCTCTGAGTCGTTTTTTTTTTTTCAGGGAAAACCCTTTTCTCTTTTAGCAGGTTTAACTGCCTATGTGCCCTGAAATGTCCTTAGATGTTCTCCTAGCCTTTCACAGTTATATGTTTACAACAGACAGTCCAGCTGATCTCAGAAATTGACTGTGTTGTGGCCTTGTGTCTGGTTTTGGCCCGGCTGCATGCTGTGGAGAATTACTCCGATAGCCCACAGATATTTCCTGCTGACACCCATTAGCCTCAAATATCCAGCGACTTCATAGCAGACACAGCTGCTTTTCCACAGAAATATTTAAATATTTTACCCCTCACAACCCCATAATCTTCAAAAAAGAAAAAAAAAGAACAGAAAAGAAATATGAAGAAATGTAGACAACGTTATATAAAATAAACTACAACTTTGAACTTAGATTAGGTTAGACTTTCACTCAATTATTTGATTGAATTGCAGTTATAATCAATATTAAAGGTATAGTTCACCCAAAAATAAAAATCCTGTCATCATTTACTCACCCTTAAACTGTTTCAACCCTGTTTATGTCTTCTGTTGAACACAAAAGATATTTTGAAAGAAAAAAAAAAGAAAAGAAAGAAAGAAAAATGTTGATGGCCCTATTGGCTTTCATTGGGTTTTTTTTTTTTCCATACTATGGAAATCAGTGGGGACCATCAACTGTTTGGTTACCCATATTCTTCAAAATGTCTTATTTTGTGTTCAACTGAAAAAAGAAACTCATACAGGTTTGGAATAACCTGTGGGTGAGTAAATGATTTTCATTTTTGGATGAACTATCCCTTTTAATAATCACATATTAAGAAAGTGTTAGGGGTTATTTTATGCAGTTCATGTATCCTTTCTGAAATGTATTTCTAATGCATACAATTCTGACATTCATCACAACCATAATAATCAATATTATATTACCATAATATTCTAATTATGTTGGATTGGTTCCCAAAAAAAACAAAAAAAAAAACGAAAATCAGTGTGAATGGAAAGTGCAGAGAAATATTCATTTATTTGTTTGTTTATTTATTGAAATTTAAGATAATATAATATTTAGAATATTATTCTTCATGGCATCTTGATCTTGTGCAATATGTAGCATTAAAGAGAAAAGGACAATTAAATCATTAATTGTAATTATTTGTTAACCAGCAAATAATTTGTTAATCAGCCAAATTGTCATGATTGTGACAAAAATAAAATAAAAATAATATGAAATTTTTTTTTTTTTTTTTCAAATAAATGTCATAATTAAATGTCTTGTTTTTCCTCTCTCTCTTGTAGTCAAAAGCGGATGGGCAAACTCTTTACTCTGAAGTGCTCAGACGGATCAATCTCATTGAGAGCGATTACTTTGGTCTGGAGTTTCAGAACCTGCAGATGAACTGGGTAAGTGGCCACTTGACAAACAGTCCCCCTGCTCACACAAAGGCGGGATTGTGAACGGCCCGCTCCTCTGAAAACCCAGCTAAGCTCTTAAAAGATGAGGAGGTGTATTATGTTGTTTGTGCTGCTTCTCTCTGGGCCCCAGAGGTTTACTGTTCCCTTTAAACCTGCCTGATACGGGCACACAACCTTAAAGAACACATCATTATATTTTAGAACATACCTACAAATAAACGTGTTTAAAAGGATACATTTATGCAGAGTTACTATAGTAATTAGTATACACACAAATGAGAGACTTTACAGTTGATTAAAGACAAGATTTGATGTATTTAAAGGATTATGTAATCCAGGCTAAAGTAGAAGCAAAACGTTTCTTAAAGGTGAAGTATGTAATTTTGTTTTTCAATCTTAAATGACTTACCCTTGCTTAATAGTCAGAGAAAACAAGTAATCCATCAGTAAATTGATTGCAACACTGACTCTCACTGAATATTGTGAGTTAGAAATGGAACTCTCCTTTTGTTTGACCAATGAAAGGAATGTTTAGGAAACCTGTGTGAAAAGTCTTTATTTTTTTTAATTTTATTTTATTTTTTTTGGTGTCACAGGGACAGAGATTTCACAATTCACCTTTAAAGGGGTCATATGATGCTGCTAAAAAAAACATTATTTTGGTATTTGGTGTAATGAAATGTGTTTATGTAACATAGTCAATATAATCTTAATTTTGCTGAATTATGTGCTTTACATTATCTGCGAGCTATTTTAATAATCTTGTCCTTTTTTTATAATAAATAGGCTTAAAGGGATAGTTCAGAAATGAAAAATTGTCTTGTTGTTCCAAACCTGTATTTCTTTCTTCTGTAGAACACAAAAGAAAATATTGTGAAGAACATTTAACCAAGCCAAACATTTTCAGTTCCCATTGACTTCTATTGCATGGACAAAAATACAAAGGAAATCAAAGGGAACTGAAACAGTTTGGTTACCAACATTCTTCAAAATACCTTCTTTTGTGTCCAGCAGAAGTAGGAAATAAAGGTTTGGAATGACATGAAGGTGAGCAGATGATGACAACATTTTCCTTTTTGGGTGGATTATCCCTATCCCTTCAAAAGTGTTTTGTAATGTTTTTGTTACAGCCTTGTTGTTGTTTTTTGGTTTGCTTTTTGTTTTGGATTTGATTTTTGTTTTGTTTTTTGTTTTTGTTTGTATTTTGATTTGGCTTTTGTTTTATTATTGAATTGGTTCATTGCTTAGAACTGTTTATTGTTTTTGTTTTTTGTTTTTTTTATAACTGGGACAAATACTGAGGCTGCTGACAAAGGGCTGTTGTGCTGTATAAACCCACTAGCATGTCATTTTAATTATCGCCATAATGCATCTTTTTCATCTTGGTTTCTTTATCATTGGTGAAATATGAAAGTTTTTTTTTAAAGTAATTTTGAGATGAGCACTGGAGACTGTCTTTTGGCCATCTGTTTTTGAGTGTGCCAAGCCAGGTTTTTTGGAGAGAGTTGAATCAGGTGTGGAATGTGTGTGTGTATGGGGTTGTTGTGATGATTCCGTAAAAGATGAGAGGTCAGCGGAGTAGAAGGAGCTGGAGATGGAGTGAGAAAAGGTACATTCTTGCCACAATCAGCTCCAGATGTGCTTGGAGGAGCAGGGCGTCTACAAACTCTGCAGACACACACAATTAAAACAGATCATGACATCTATGCACGACCCCAAAACAGGCAAACACAGAGGTTTGAATTTAAAAATGTGCATATCCCGGAGCATTTGAATAATAGCTTTCCAAAAATTCCTGAAATATGTTTTTGGTGTGGTCTGCATCTCAAGATCTTATCTGTGGCCTCTGTGACCGAGATGTTCTTCAGTTTTAGTGCTTTCTTGAAAGACCAGAAACAGATGTAGTTTGAAAGTGTGAGAGATTATTTGTATTTATTGCTTAGACTTTATAAGGTGGTTAAAAGCTGAAATGCCAGTCTTACTCTGCACTGTTTTATTTCAACAGGTTTGGCTGGAGCCCACCAAGCTCGTAGTGAAACAAGTGAGACGTAAGTACACTTAATGTTTTGTGTTGTGTTTAGAGATCAGAGGATCTTGGGGTTTTTGAAACTTGTGTGTTTATACTTACTATTCACAGGGCCGATGAACACACTCTTTCGGCTGTCAGTGAAGTTCTTTCCTCCAGATCCTGGTCAGCTTCAGGAGGAGTTTACTAGGTAGGATGTTCAGAGTCATCATCCATGTTTTATATTCTGATTAGCTGAACGATGCTTGCAACTATGTACTTTTTCTCCAGGTACTTGTTTTCTCTGCAAATCAAGAGGGATCTAATAGAGGGCCGACTGAACTGTACAGAAAACACTGCCGCCCTGCTGGCCTCTCATTTGGTTCAATGTATGTATAATATGAGTCAGTTAATGTACCTGAAGTCCTGACTCCTGTCCGCCATAATGTTTTAAATCTTTGTTACACTGATTCTGTTGTGTCTCTGCTATGTAATGTTTTTGATCATTGACATGATTATTTTTCCTGCCTCTATTAATCTATTCAAAAATGCATTAAAGTGAAAAAAAATCAAATCAATTTGAGCGCGATTTAAACCCGGATGATTGTAACCACTCTAAGTTCGTCTGCCTTGGGAAAGCTAGCGTGTCTCCGACATAGTGATAACACTCGTTGCCTTCTCTAGTGCAGCTCAACCAGGTCTCGTCCCATTCGTCGATATTTGTGATATCACAAATCCCGGAAAATATGCGCTGTAGTCCAAACGAGTCGTTCGTTGTTGTTTTTAAAAAGTGATTTCTGTTAAATAAAATATCTCCTTTTGAAGTGGACTTTGAACTTTGTAACTTTGTAGATCTTTTTTGCTCAATGCTCAAACAAAAACATTACAGACTAACTTCAGTTGAAAAAGTGAAAAAGCATAATAGGACCCCTTTAAACTAAACTGCTAGACTGAATAGAGTAAACTAAACTCATGCAGTTGCATTAAGGTGCTCTGGACATAACTAACATTCAATGCTTTACAAATAGTGCGAAAAGTGGAAAAGCATAATAGCACCCCTTTAAAGAGGTCATGAATTGCCTTTTTATTATTATTTTTTTACTGTTCTCTGAGATCCACTTATAATGGATTGTAGACTCGGAAGTAAACGCCCACTGCTATGATTGGCTAACAGTTGTGTATGTCTGACAGCCTGCATCCTTCACAGATGGACGCTGCTTTGATTTTAGGTTAAAACGATCTGAAATAACTGACAAAGCAATAGTGACCACGTAACAAAAACAGTTGCTCACAGTTGTGTATTGCGACATTACTGTCGGATCGAATATAGTAGGCACAGCATCATCTTTTAGTTTCAATCTTTCTAAAAAACCTGCATCGAATTGTGCCTTGTTTGTAAATGAATCCACGGTAAAATGAAGAAACCTAGTTCTTACTGACGTGGTCTGAAACTTCATTAAAAAAATGAAGTTCATCTACTCTTTCCTAACGTTGGGATCAGAAGGAAGATGAAGAAAGATTGTGTTTTTCCACTGATTGGCACTGCACAGGGTCTTGTTGTCTTCGGAGCAATCTTTAACGTTTGGTTTCTGCGTAGACCTGCGTTTGCCTCTTGTTATTTACACTACATGTGCGAATCAGTGGGCGGGGCTAAATAGGCAGCGATGTAGAAGCAGGCGTTGATCATCTTCTGTGGAGGCGGAGTTTAGCCACACTATTACACGTCATAGAGTGGCACATTCCACAACCTGTCGTTTTTGCAGATTGGCTTCAACATTTGTTTTTTAAAGCTGCAGTCCGTAAGTTTCTGCCATTTCTGTTTGAAAACCTACATTTGCAGTTATTTGCGCTATTATCTTCATTACCTGGGTTGTGCACCGGCACAGCTCTAGCGCGGATGAATCTAATGTTTAGAGGAGTATGTGTGGCTGTCAGTCACCGCACCAGTGTGGATACTGTACTTAGGAATCACAGATTCTAACCTACGTCTTGGAATATATGACCCAAATAAGAATTTTCACCGTATATTGTCATCTGAACAAGTAAGTAACAAGTCTGCCACGTTTGTTCTGACCAACTGAGTAAAAAGCATTACAATAAATTCCGCTACCAATGGTGATTAAATCTAACGATCGGTTAGCTCATATCACATCAAACCGTGCAAATTATTATTATTGTTATACTTTGTTCTCTAATGGTGATTAAATCTAACGATCGGTTAGCTCATATCACATCAAATCGTGCAAATTATTATTATTGTTATACTTTGTTCTCTAATTGTTAATGTTAACAACATCAGCATTGCGTGACTATGAGTATAGTGTGTATTAGCGTGTAGATTTTAATTTCTGTACAGTCTAATCTCTAATTGTCATACCATTCAAATTTCATATTTAGAAATTCCTTTAACCCAAAAAGCAAATTAGTCTTCCTTCAAACTGGTTGTCTTTAAAATACAATTTGTGTGTAATCCCAGGCTATCTGTAATCAGATGCACATTTAAAACTGGAATAGTATTTAATTTCAGTCACTTGTGTTTCATAAACACCTAATCCTTTCTGGATTACAATCCGCCATCAAAATGATAAATTGAATTATTCCAGCTGCTGTGAAAAAAGTCTATAAATGATCCGGGGCCACCTGCAGGTTCCTCACATGTGATATAGCCTACTATAGCCGGGACAACTTCTTTGTTTACCGACGTGACTTAATGACGCAGTGGCCACTGAAATTAGAAAACATTATTATAAGTTTAACGTTGTGAATCGGGCTAAAGTCAGGCGATAATTTTGAACACTGGCTGGTTATGTACTTGCTCAAATATTGATTTCAGATCATTTTTAACCAAAAAAAAACGTAGGGACTGCAGCTTTAAACTGAGAAAGTTTTGAGTTCTGAAACTTACAGAATGTTTTTATAGTACAATGACGTCTTATATGTCAAAAGATCGAGGGAATTTTGATTCTCAGTTCATGACCCCTTTAAAATTGAAATTCAGTGGCTTGAATATGTATGTGTTTTATGATATAAAAATATCATAAAACAGTATTGTAGAGATGACTCTTGCATCTTTCTTACTGTGTATCAAGGTCAGTAAGTCTCTTGAAATATCAGATAATTGGACATTTTTATAGGTTATTTAAGGTAGTAAAATATCTTATGGTGCAACCCCCAAAAATAACACATTTATACTACTGTTTAAAGTGTTTTTGAAGGAAGTTTCTTATGCTCGCTTAGGCTACATTATTTGATCAGTAATAACTATAATATTGAGAAATATTTGTACCAAAAACGTTTTCTAATACCATATGAAACCAGCATAAACAGTCTGTTTCTCAGAACTTGTGTTTTTCCTTTTCTTTTTCTTGGACACTCTTATTTGTCTTTGACCCTTTACCTTTCTCTTTCCCCCACACAGCTGAGATCGGTGACTACGATGACATAGCAGACAGGGAGTTTCTGAAGATTAATAAATTGCTGCCATATCAGGAACGTGTGCAAGAAAAGATCATGGAGATCCACCGCAGACACATGTAAGACATTTATTGTTTTGGCCTGATGGCCTATGCTTCTGCATTGTTCTCTTTAATTTATCTCAGCCTGTCAGGCTTTGCATTTGTAAATTTCACTGCGCTGACCACCGGGAATCAGTACAGGGAATTTATGGCACAAAAGTAGGTTTATCTTTTTCATGTCCAGTTTAGTTGGAAGCATTTGCGTGGTATTTTTCCCTAGCTGAACATCTAACTGAACTTTAAATACAGACTCCCCTGGTAATCTTGAATGACAGTCTGTTTCCATTTGGTGCTGAGTTTATTTGGTGAGAAGAGATCTGATAGTGTGTAAGTGATTGTTGTGTGTGGCAGTTTATTGGATTTAGAGGCAGTTAAAGGTGGACTGCAGTTTCTCTCTCTGCTTGAACTTTGGAAAGATGTTGTTTTAAGAGCTTGCAGACACTATTATATGATAATATGGGACAGATGATCCTTCTTCAAGCTCTGAATGGATCATCCTTCCAGATAAATAAATAATGATGTAAAGTTAAATGTTTTAGCAGCGTCTTCATTATTAGTGATGCATTTGTTGCTCATGCTATTCCCTTATTAAACGTTAGACGTAACTTGTTCCACACCGTTTGTGGTACAGACGTGAATGATACTTAAAAACGTGTGCTATGACATTGGAAAGCAATGAGTTTTAGAATTGAATTTTTGGCCTGCAGAAGACAAATCGAGCTTAAAAAAAATAAAATTTACATTGAACAAGATCTCTGTGCCATATCTAGGATTAAGAATATCACTGGAGTCACAAAATGTTAAAAATAATGCTTTATGATACCAACGTTGTCAGTTTTTGTAAAATCTCAAGTGTGTCAGCCCTGTGTTTTTGGCTCTTTGTAACGGTGCATTTAATCTGAGGCTTTGGCTGTGAGAGAAGTATTGCAGGTGGGCCGTGTCAGTGGCTATGTGAGGCTGTGATTGTAATCCAGTGGCTCAAGGCTCTTTATTAGCCATACGGCCACAAGGGAAGGGGAGGGGCTTAAGCAGATTGAACAGCTTAAAGGATGAGCAAAATTAGAGTGCGCTGATGATCTGGCACTGCTCTAACATTTGCCCACGATTAGCCAGAACGCTGCTCAACATTACTGGAATATGTTTGCCCAGCCCCCACACATTATGTAGAAACTACTTGAAATTATTAGAACCTATATCCTACATAAAGTGTTGTATGTATGTATGTATGTATAAACATTGAAACAAATATTTTTCTGCAAAGCTGATTTGAAACAGTATGTACAGTGGGGAAAATATTTATTTGATCCCATGCTGATTTTGTAAGTTTGCCCACTTACAAAGAAATTAAGGGTCTGTAATTTTTATGGGTTTATTTTAACATATAGAGACAGAATACCCACCAACAAATCCAGAAAAAACACATTATATAAAGGTTAGAAATTGATTTGCTTCCTCTTTACAGATCCTCTCTAAATCCTTATGGTTTTTTGGCTGTCGTTTGGCAACTCGAAGTTTCAGCTCCCTCCACAGATTTTCTATAGGATTGAGGTCTGGAGACTGGCTAGGCCACTCCATGACCTTAATGTGCTTCTTCTTGAGCCACTCCTTTGTTGCCTTGGCGGTATGTTTCAGGTCATTGTCATGCTGGAAGACCCATCCATCACCCATCTTCAATGTTCTGGCTGAGGGAAGGAGGTTCTCGTCCAAGATTTTACAGTACATGGCCCCGTCTATTTGCCCCTCAATGCAAAGTCGTCCTGTACCCTTAGCATAAAAACAGCCCAAAAGCATAATGTTTCCACCTCTGTGCTTGACTGTAGGGATGGTGTTCTTGGGGTCATAGTCAGTATTTCTCTCCCTCCAAACACGGTGAGTCGAGTTAATGCCAAAGACCTAAATTTTGGTCTCATCTGACCACAGCACTTATTCCCAAGCCTTCTCTGAATCATTTAGATGTTTTTTGGCAAACTTTAAACAGGCCTGTGCATGTGCCTTCTTGAGCAGTGGGACCTTGCGGGCGCTGCAGGATATCAGTCCATTGCGACGTATTGTGTTACCAATGTTTTGCTTGGTGACTGTGGTCCCAACTGCCTTAAGATCATTAACAAGCTCCTGCGTGTAGTTCGGGGGTGATCCCTCACCTTTCTCATGATCATCCTTACCCCATGAGGCAAGATCTTGCACGGAACTCCAGACCGAGTCCGATTGATGGTTGTTTTGCATTTCGTCCATTCCCGAATAATCGCACCAACAGTTGTCTCCTTCTCACCAAGCTTCTTGCTGATGGCCTTGTAGCCCATTCAAGCCTTGTGCAGATCTACAATCTTGTCTCTGACATCCTTTAACAGCTCTTTGGTCTTGCCCATGGTGGTGGGAGAGGTTGGAATGGAAGATACAGATTGTGTGGACAGGTGTCTTTTA
>NW_015666959.1:83099-109623 GCF_001515625.1 Sinocyclocheilus rhinocerous
TGGTCTTGCCCATGGTGGTGGGAGAGGTTGGAATGGAAGATACAGATTGTGTGGACAGGTGTCTTATACACCTACATTAGGAGTAACTTCTTTAAAGTGGCAGGACTAATCTGTGTTCCACATGGGCACATAACCAGTCTGTGAGAGCCAGAATTCTTGCTGGTTGGTAGAGTATCAAATATTTATTTCACTCACTGAAATGCAAATAAATTTCTAACCTTTATATAATGTGTTTTTTCTGGATTTTTTGGTTGATATTCTTTCTCTATACGTTAAAAAAAACCTACCATAAAAATTACAGACCCTTCATTTCTTTGTAAGTGGGCAAACTTACAAAATCAGCAGGGGATCAAATAAATATTTTCCCCACTGTATTGTGTGAACTTGAACTGAACTGAATAGAATAAATAGGGTAGTGAGGTACTGTTTTATGCACTACCGTTTAAAAAATAAATAAATAAAAATTTAATAAGTTCATACTTTTATTCAGCAAGGATGCATCAAATATGAGTAGTTTTTTTTTTTTTATTCTTTTCATTTTTTACAAAAAATTCTATGTAACATAAATTAAATTAATAAATTATTAATTTAAATTAATAATTATAAATAATCCTGAAAAAAAATATATTGGTTTCTACAAAACTATTAAGCAATCACTTGTTTTCAAGTTTTTAAGCAACAACTGTTTTCAGCATTGCTAATAATAAGAAATGAAGGATCATGTGACATAGCCACTGAAAATTCAGCTTTTTTTCAGACTTGCTTCAAGATAAAGTCTTACTGACCTCAACCCTTTGGAATATAATGTAATGTAATGTAATATAATATAATGGTTTGGAGAATGGATAAATGCATGGTAAACATGTTTTAATGACATTATTATAAAGTGAGTACTAGGGTTGTGACGGTGAGAAAATTTTCCCACCGGTTAATCGACGTGTGACAACACCGGTAATACCGGTATCACCGTGGGGGCGGGGGCGTTCCCTCTTTTCCTCACTTTCCTTCGCTTTTAAATAGCTTGTAAAAGCTGCGTGCGCCTTTTACTTGGTTCGCGTACAGCCGCGTTCAGTTTTTAATTGTAGTGTCTGTTCTTTTACTGAACTAAATGATTTTTATTACTATACAAAAAATCAAAACGTCGGTGGGGGTCGGTGCCGCGGTGGGCAAGTGACATAACCGGTGTTCGGTCTATCGCGGCAAGCCTAGTGAGTACAGAAGATGTTTGTCTTTTAAATTGTGGGGTTATGTAAAAGTTGAATACCTCAGCCATAAATGTTATTCTAGGCTACAAAATATGCTTTACCACTCCACATTTTCCTTTTAATTCTTTTTGCTGTGGTACTGTGTTTCATTTGTTAAATATTTTCTACATTATTTGTCTTTGGTTCCTCGCCTGTAGTGGGCAGACCCCAGCAGAAACAGATTTCCAGGTTTTGGAGATCGCTCGTAAACTGGAGATATATGGGGTTCGCTTTCATCCCGCCGCTGACCGAGAAGGCACCAAGATCAACCTGGCTGTTGCACACATGGGCCTGCAGGTCTTTCAGGTACATGCACAACTTTATTGTCTTACTGAATATAATTGATTTTCATATTGTTCTCTATTTTAGTCATATTAGTGCATTTTAATGCATGATTATTATTGCAGTACATTCATATAAAATTCAGCTGTTGTGTGGTGACATGTATATATGTATGTTTTTGGTTTTTATTTATCTTTTTTTTTTTTTTTTTTTACACCAAAATTAACACCTTCAACTGGTCTAAAATTCGGAAGCTGAGCTTCAAGAGGAAACTATTTTTAATTAAATTGCACCCAGAAGTTCATGTGGGTATCAAATTTACATTATATATTGTTATTTAATATTATTATATGTACATATACAAACATGTAGACACACTGCCTCAATTCAAAGGGGACAGAATGTAGTCTAATATGACAACAAAGACTGTTAATACATACCTCCAACAAAATAGACAATTTTGGAGAAATACAATGCTGTGAAATCAGTCTGTGGATTCCTGGGACATACAGATTCAAGTGTAGAAGTAAAATGTACAAGCTCAGGAGCTTGGTTGGATGGGGCCATCCGTCTCTTACCCCGTGTAAACATTTTAAATGTATTCAGGGTGACGTTTGTTATTCTGTCGGGATCAATTACATGGAGTGCTAAGAATCAAAACCATATGCTTCCTCTTGTTGCCTTTCATTTGAGATGGAAGTTCTTAAGTTCAACTTTTTTTCAGTGACTGATCAACCTTTCGTTTCACAGGGTCCTCATCAGGATACGCTGGAATTTCTAATGGGCAGTCGAGATCAGTGTAAGATCTTCTGGAAGAACTGTGTGGAGCATCACTCGTTTTTCCGTCTGTTAGATCAGCCTCAGCCCAAATCCAAAGCCATCTTCTTCAGCAGAGGATCCTCCTTCAGATACAGGTGCACACATGTGATTATATTGATGTGGGCGATATATTATTTAATGTGATGTACCAGAAGAAATGTTTAAATATTTTTTCTGTTGTGGTTATGGTAGTGTTTCCTGTTCTGCTTCTTAGTGCTGGTTCTTAGTATTTCTAAGAACTGTCCTTGTCTTTCTAGACTGTCCTTGTGAGTTCCAAGCAAAAACAAACATACAGTGCAACCGCTATAACAGACTTACTATTTAAATCAGTCAGAGAAAACCTTCACTGAATGAACTGACTAAATCTTCGCATAACATTCAGTAATGTTTGTCACAAAATGAGTTTTTCGGTACCAAAGGTTCACAATTACTATCAGTGCAATTACAGTAATGTACAACTGGGTAATATCTGTAACTCTGCACTTAACATTAGGTAATTACATAAGGAACTATAAAGTTTTTCAGTACTCCATAAACATTATCCAAAATGTGATTAAAATTTTTTTTTCAACCATTTATTGATATTTATTTATTAAGTTTTTGCAATGCACTGTACATTACTTTTCAAATATAAGATTTTTGGAAGGGTTTTTTGTAGTGGTTTTAGTATTTAGTATATTTAGTTGTCGTTTTATTTTTATTTTTCCATATATTGTGAGGTACACTACCAATTAAAAGTTGGGGTCAGTAAGAGTTTATTATTATTATTTTTTAAAATAAATTAATACTTATATTTAGCAACGTCGCATTAAATTGATGATTACTACAGATTTCTATAAAAAAAAAACAGCTTTTCTTTTAAACTTTCTATTAATCAAAGAATCCTGGGAAAAAAATGTATCACGGTTTCCACAAATATGCTGTATTAGGAGCACAACTGTTTTCAAGATTAATAATAATAATAAGAAATGTTCTTAAAAATTCAGCTTTTTTTCACAAAACTAAATAATATTTTAAATTAATATTATATTTAAATAGAAAAGTTATTTTAAATTATAATAATATTTCACATTACAGTTTTTACTGTATTTTTGATCAAATAAATGCAGACTTGGTGAGCATAAGAGGTTTCTTTAAAAACATTTAAACATCTCACCAACCCCATACACTTGAACAGTAGTGTATATCACAGATTTTTTAAAGAATATTGTGATTACAAATTGTAGCTTTTACTTGGTTTGTTAAAAAGCATTGTGTATATGTGACAGTGGGAGGACGCAGAAGCAGCTTGTTGAGTATGTGAGGGACAGTGGGTTGAGAAGAACTCCTTACCAGAGGTAAATATTTCTTTCAAAGTTTCACCTGAAAGCAGTTTTATACAGTATACTGGACCATCCTTTGTTAACCCCTTTGATGTGGTGCTTGTTTGTCTTTGCACTGATTATGCTGTTTTTACAGGAGGAACAGTAAGATTCGCGTGTCGACACGTTCCTTGGCTTCTGATGTGCCAAAACAGGTCAGTAGAGTCTTAGATCAATCTCTCGACTGTCAATACCAACATGAAGAACAATAACAACTGATTTCTGTTTTCATCCACTCTCTTTACCTTACCCATCCGTTTCAGAATCTGTGTTTTAACGACAGTCTAAGGTCTCCAGTACCTCCTTCCTCTGTCACCGCCTCCTTCCACTCCCTGCATGCCCCCAGCTCACCCATGCGGATGGAGACCCCGAACCAGCCTGTGCATCTCCAGCAGACGCAGCAATCCGCCAGAGCCCCCAGCCCAATGCAGCAGGACTCCATCAAGACCAACTCCCAATCCACCTACGCCTTCCCAGGTGCCACTCATATCCAGGCAGCAGGAGACTGCGACCCCTCGTTTGTGTGTGTAGAGAGTAGTTCCTCTAGCGTACGGCCCTCCCAAAATGGCAATGAGGATAGCGAGCGAGTAGGGGTGAGTGGCGTAAGCAGTGCGGCGAAAACGGGCTTCCTCACACCTGAAGCGTTTGAGGCAGAGTTAATGCGCGTTCGACAACTGTCGTACCAGATCCCGATATCCTGCACGCAGCTGCATGTTAGCGAAGAGTATATAGATGACGATCCGACTGAAATTTCGTTTTACGCTGGCGGCGCGGAGGCCTATGGTTACGGGTTTGACGAAGAGAGTCCTGAGAGGTTCGAATATGGCGTTCAGCCCGCTACATACGCTCTCGGCCTCGAGGACCTCAACGGCAACGCTAACGCGTTCCCTGAAAGTGCTTTCGGTCGATCCGAGACCAGTTCTCTGGTCAACAACCGCTCCGAGTGTAGCTCGCTGGATAACCTTCCACTAGGTTCTGTTGGCGACTCGCTCTCGCTTGGTTTCGGAGGTCCCGACTCCTCATCCTCCCTACGTCTGCCTGGTTCTGAGAACCTATCTGAGGCCAGCTCGATGGTTAACTTCCCTGCGTATTCAGTGCGTTCAGAAGACAGTTCGGCCATGCAGTTCAATGATCTGGTGGAGCAGCTTGAGCAGCTCAGCTATCCGCCCACAGCCACAGAGGGCTCGGCTGACGGCAGCTCCGATTCCGACTCCGACTGGGGGTTGGATGGAGGTCTGCCTCCAGATCAGAACCTCTTCTTTAGCAATCCACTAGTGAGTGGGGCAGATTTAGACAGCTTCCTGCTGGAATGCCAAAATCTCAGGGCTCTAGGCATTGGGGAGCCCCCACCAGGCCCCACCCATCTTAAAATGTAGCGTGACCCCATTAAACGGCAGCAGTTATCATTGGTTTTTAATGCAGAACATGACCAAGCACTTAATTGTCCACCTTATCCTGATAAAATCAGTACTTATAGTTTTGGCACCTCCTGTTAGCGCTTTAATCTACTTTTCTCACGTGCCCTTTCCAGTGTGCTTCCTCTATCTCTCTCTTTGGTGTTAATTCATTCTCTTTTTTTATTGTTTTTGAATAATGTGCTGTGAGTTCTTGTAGGACAGTAAGATTCATTAGCATTATTCAGATTATATATAGTTAAATCACTTATTATACGTTTACATTTAATCTTAGTAGTCTGGATGGCTACAAACTAAAGTTGCGCTGTGACTTTTTAAGAAGAAAATGAAATGGCTGTATCACCTAGAATTGATATCCTTACCACTTTATAAGCATATAAAAGGACATATTTAAACAAACAAAAAAAAATTATGTATATATATATATATATATATATATACTGTATATTTTCCATATTAGGGCTGCATGGCATGCAGGAGAAATGTGATAATGGCTGCATGCATTACATATAAGATTATGGCACACATATTATTATTATTATTATTATTATTTTACTAGATTTAAATCCAGAAAATGATTAAACATCTAGTATGCCTGGCTCTTGTTATTCCTGGGTAAAGAAAACATCCCTCAGACTTATCGAAGTGAATAGCAAGTATTTTACTGAAGTATCACGCTGTAAAAAATAAAATAGAGTAATAGAATAAAATCTTACCCAGCATTTGAAAGCAATCAAATGGAAATCTAAACAAAGGGTAATTTTAATTGACAATTTTAACTTGTCAAGTTTTGATTTGTTAAGCTTACCACAATACATTAATTTGCTAAATTTTTTTTACATTTTTTAGGTGTATCTTTTAATTCTTTTTCCTATAAATGTTTTGACCTCAAGTGCGTTCAACATTGATTTTCAAAGCAAAATTCATTTAATGAAAATGAATAAGGAGAAAATATACATTACAAAGGTAAGCTTTACATGCATGTATGAAGGTACTTTTGTATCAGGATAACAGCACGAATCTATTCCAGTAATGAACCACTCTACTCAGGGCTGTGATTTAATTAGCAGTGGACCTGACAGCCATTGCTGCTAAGAGCAAATTTGAGCCGAAGTTATTTTTGTTTTTGTTACTTTAGAGTTAGTCACTCCACTCTGCCCCCTGCTGTTTACCTTTCAGACTACTCAGCTATTCTGATTGGGCTACATGACTGCATTTACACTGACAGACACAGATGGGTCATTGTTGCATGTATGTATAACAAAAACACTTTTTTGGCATCGAATTTCACTTTCAAATTAGCATTTTGACTTTTTTTTTTACTTGTCTTAAAAAGTTTGGATCTGTGCATGTTGCTTTGCAGTGTAGTCCTGTGAGTTATTAAATTTTTTGTTTGTAGACTATTGTAGCCGTTAACCCATGGCCTGCACGTAAATAAACACTAAACAGAGACACTAAAGTTCAAAAGATTGGGTTCAGTAAGATTTATTTGAATGCTTTTGAAATAAGTTAAAATAATAAAATTATGTCTGTTAGGCTGAATTTATTTGATCACAGATACAGTAAAATTGTAGCATTATTATAATTTTAATATATATTATATTATATTATTATATTATAGGGCTGCCCTCGACTAAGGATTTTTCTGGTCAACTAGTAGTCGTTCATTTGAAGCATTAGTCGACTAATCGCACGTTTATTAATAAACTGTTTAAATCATTATAATGAGCCTTCAATTGCCTACATCAGGGCCGCATTAAGACCGCACTGGGCCCCGGGGCTATGACTTACTGCAGGACCCCCCATCACAACAATGATATATATATATAGATCATTTTTATTTGTCCTCAGAGAGGAAATTCATTTTCACAGAAGGTGTGTATACAACACAAGGACAAGTATCCATTATGTACAAACTTGTCACAATACATTCACGAGAAAAAAAAAATATATATATATGTATATATAAAGCTTTAAATAGGATTTTTATCCCATATCAAAATTCTTGATGCACTGAAATTTCATAATTTTTGTTACCAATTTCAATATCACAAAAAAATAAGTAAAAATAAGCTTACTGAAGACAAGTAAACAGTCACAAATTAGGCCACAACAGAACAAAGATTATTTAAAAAATCGGCCTACTTGAAAAACTTAAAACACTGAATAATAAATATTATATTGTATAAAGAAAATGTGCAAATAGACTGAATAGTCTTCACTGTATAAATTCAATATACATTCATTCTTATTTATTTTACAAAAGTGATTCAGTCAAGGACAGTAAGTGATTTTCTTTCTGATGTTTGATTTACAGCTATATTAGGCTACTTTAGGAATTTAGGCAATTTTAGGAATAGTTCACCCAAAAATTAAAATTCTTTTGATGTTCTAAACCTGTATGAGATTCCTTCTGCTGTTGACCACAAAAGAATATATTTGGAACAATACTGGTAACCAAACAGTTGCTGGGCCCTCACGACTTCCATATATGAAAAAAAATACACTATTGGAGTCAGTGGGGACCAGAAACTGGTTACTGGTATCTTCATTTCTGGGTGAACTATCCTTTTAAGATCTCATCATATAATCCAGGATCTCATATAGACCTAGCCTAACACTACACATGCTTTATCTTTAAGTATTAACGTTCATTTAAGACACAAATAACTGTGTTTATGAGGATACTCGCAAAGACTCGTAATTTTGACACATAACTATGTGTATTTGAACGTTTAAGCACAAGGAGCGAAAGTTTAGTCAGTCGCTATACGAGCAGGTGCGCACTGCACGAATCAGGCTGAAACGGTCTTAATGCACGTATTTACCAAAATGAATTCTGCCCTGCAGCTTAATGTCCATGAACAGTTTTAACCATTTGTTTTAAAGCCTGCTTAAAACGCGTTTAAATGATAAGCTTAGCCTACATCATGACACACTTCAATCAACGATTGATGTATTTCTACCGGATTATCTCCCAACCCTTAAACGAATATAGTTTGTTCAAACACAAAAACTAAATAATTCCAGTTAATAATCAAACTAACCTAAAATCTGTGTGGACAATGACAGTTTTTATCTGCTCCATGTGCCTGGTTCACTTGCTGTTCCAACAACTTCCACTCCATCATCAGCTTTAGTAAAATAACCTGATAGCTGGTCCAGATTACTCCAGAACAAAGTGAAGAGTGGAGGTGAATGCAGACATACTGGGCAGCGATCACCTGATAGATACGTGCACATATCGTTCAAAAGTCAAATATAGAATAAATGCATTTTATTGGTAAACCAAATTCAGACTATGTTTCAATCTCAAATGGTAATGCATGGAATTTACGGAAAAACTCAACTAAACAGCGCTAATAAGAGTTTCACGCTCAAGTTCACAGAGACCGAGACGGCAGAAAGCGCATCCTGTTTGCTTTCATTATTTTACAAAAGCGTATTTTGTTGTTACTGTGAGTGCACACTAATAAACGTAGAATCTTTACAGATTTGAAAGATGTATTACTCTTATCTGAATGACCAAAAATGACGGAGTAGTCTATTTTAATAGTAAGTGAGCGCACCGGCACCTCCATCTGTCCTGCAGTGAGTTCAGGTTCTACACTCCACACAGACGCAATAGCGCACATTTCTCTAGGTTAACATTAGATTGAGCAGCCATGTAAAGTTGCTAATACTTACATATTTCAGATGATAAGCCATATTTGAGGTTGATGAATTATAGGTGAGCGTTTGGATGTCCTGCCTGATGTACTGTATTACCATAGACTAGCCATTAACGATCTGTCCGTCACTAACTGCGTGGCTTTGCCTGTGTCTCAGAATTTGCCTATTTTTTTTTATGCGACTAAGCGACTAAGAACATTTTGGTTGACCAAGCCTCTTCTGGTCATCTAACGATTAGTCGACTATTAGGGGGCAAGCCCTAATATATATATATATATATAATTTAGTGCTCAAGAAACATTTTTATTGTCAATGTTGCGAACAGTTGTGCTACTTGCATAATGCAGTTTTGTCAGGATTATTTCATGAACAAAGCTGAAAAGAACAGCATTTGAAATAAGTCTTTTGTAACATACAAATCACAGACCCCAAAATTTTGAACAGTAGCCTAGCTTTTTACTTTTCATCAAAGAATGTAAGTGGTTGAGTATTGTAATGTGCTGTCAATACCACTGCTAAGAAAGTGAATGTAATCTAGAGCTTGAATCCTAACCTCATGCATATTGTATGCACGTAAGGAGCATGTGGACCTAAAGAAACTGGAGTGACAGTCAGTTGTCCCCAATAACAATTATGGTTCGATAAAATAAAATGTTTCTATCATTAACAGTACATCCAGTTTTGGCACATTTCTATGAATGTAGTGAACATTTCTTACTTCAAGTTTAGGAACTATTTGCTTGTGCCTTGTATTTGATTTATTGAAATTTCTGCCGTTTATCAAATAGCTTTTTCGAAATGATTCAGGTATTATAATTTGTTGAAGTATTTTCTTTTCTTTGTCACTTTTGTGTATCCACTATGTTCTTGCAGTGGTTAATTCTACAAGTACTGCAGGTTTGCTTTCAAAACGCTTCTTTTGTCTGTGCTTATTACCTTTGGGTGTCTCTTTTCAAGGTTTAACTTGATCTTTAATTGCCCGTTAATGCCTCACTTAATGCATTATATTGGCAACACTCCTAATGATGCAAACATTTACACAGAGCCTTAATAGGTAACACCAGCTCCGTGCAGTTGTGTTTTTGTATGACATCCAGACCGCATAAATGCCTTGGGTTTCTGTTCTGGGGTCTGGAGTGAATAACTCCATGAGTACATTGAGTTCTGTGAGCTCAAGATGAGACGCAAGCAATGCCATTTGTGTCATTTCCTCTTCCTTTCTTGAAATCCCATTTAATATCCTGCCGTATTACTCTGCTTTACTTCACTGTGTGACTCAGGCTCTTCTGTCCTTTGCATTTCTTTGTCAGTCCCATTCAATGATTAAAATGTATTACATTTGCTTTCTCCACGTAGTATCTCCTGTCAAAACGGTGAATATAATGGTAACTAAACGTATAACTAAACTCCATTTTTCCATTTGTCACTAAGGTGAACTATTTTGTGGTAAACAACAACCATTTTAGTATTAACCATAAGAATCCATTCTCATTGTCATTTTGAGAGCAAGCGAAACTTGGCCCATTTAATCTTCATTTGCATCCTATGGTTTCAAACTACTGGAGCCTCTCTCTACTCCCACAAGCGAGGGCAGGCCTGGGCTGCACTTAAACTCTGGGTAATGCACCATTTGGCCATCCACTTAACAGTGCTTCCTTCACATCAAGAGCCATGGACATAATGACTTTGACTTTCTCTTTGTATTGACCATTATTATTATTATTAAGTGTTGCCAAATCTACGTTATAACGTGACTAATGAAGTACAGATTAACCTTTTTTTAACTAAATACTGTAATTCAGAAACTGTTTTTACTTTTATTCAGCTTCACAAAGTCTGCACTAATGAAAACCCATAATGTTCCTGGTCTAATCGTCTTCTCTCATATCATCCATAGTAAACCGTTTGCTTTTTGAGAGCTGTTGTGGTTTAGATTTCACTGTCCATTTGACACACAAAGCAGCTTTATTTTCAAGAAACCAATTTTTATTTACCTCAAATAGGTCTTATTTCTGTCAAACACGTCAGTATCTCAGATTGTGAATGTGTGCCAGTTACATGACTGTTCTTGAGTCTGGACTAATATATAATCAGTGTGCTCTATCAGTGTTTTTTAATATCACACTGTTGTCCCTGAAGAGTTTTTCTATATTACTGATCATGATTATTCTAATGTATAGCTATAAACCATTTTTAGCACTCACCCAACACATCCTAGCACTTCAGATACATTTCAAAACACATGATACACCCTCTTTTAATAGTAGATACACTCCATAGTAAGTATTGAAGTTCACCATTTATTTTTGCCCCCAGATCAATAGCAATGTTTTAAAAGCTAGTGATGTGTTCTGATTTGTTTACATGCACACTTTAAATATTGGCACAAAAATGCAGTTTTTTTTTGCAGTGTGGCTGTTTAAGTGTTTCTTATAAGAGATGCAAAATATACATGTTATGGTAGGGACAAACAGGTGTCTCAAATTAATATTACTTTTTTGGTATTTATAACAGTCTACATTGCGCACTCACACACATATGACCCAGTGACCCTGGACCACAAAACCAGTCATAAGGGTACATTTTTCGAAATTGAGATTTATACATAATATGAAAGCTGAATAAATAAGCTTTCCATTGATGTGTGGTTTGCTAGAATAGGACAATATTTGGCCGAGATACAACTATTTGAAAATCTGGAATCCATAATTTTAACTCATACAATGTATTTTTGGCTATTGCTACAAATATACCCCAGCGACTTAAGACTGTTTTTTTTGGTCCAGGGTCACATATATGTTTTTTGCCGAGGTTTTTTTTTTTAGGCTTTTAATGTAAACGTTCAAAGTATTTCAAATAGAAATGCTATTAAGTTACAAAGTTAAGTAACAATGAATCATAATACTGCATATGTTTTTAATAAAAAAAAAAAGAGGTATTCCTAATGCTTTGGGGGATCTGATGACAAAAGAGAACCTGCCTTTCTTTACCTGCCTTGTGCTTTGTTTTGTGCTTCCTCAGTATACTTTTTATTTTTAATTTTTTTCAAATTTAATTCTGAAATTAAGCGCTATATAAATGCAAGGTCCTTAATGTACTAATGTGTGTGTGCGTTTCATAATTAAGTTACCTTTTGGGTGACTGGGATTTCAGGCTTTTTTTTTTTTTGGTACCATTTTAAAAATAATTTAAGCAAATTGCAGCAAATGACTTTAAAAACAGAAACTCCATTAGCCCCTGTAATAACCTGTGTCCATACCTTACCTACTGCAACTATAATATGGTGTTCATTAAAACCTAATACAGTTTTCTTAAACTTTTTTTTTTTTTTGAGCTTAATGTGTTTTTCAGGATTTGTGGTTTGCAGTGTTATTTTGATTAGTTCTATATTTAAGGAGCTGTTGTCAATGACATGGATCAGTGCCAGTGTCAACAACATCTTGAGCCACCTATTTATCATCGTTTCTTTCAGAGTTTGTGGTTGAACTAAAATACTAGAGGAAAAACGAGCCGATGGGCAGGAAAGTGGGAGCAATGCTAAAACTAGTGGGAGCCAATGTGTCATTTTGAATCCTTCTACCTATATGTTAAATGTTACAAATAAGGGAATAATCAGTGAATCAAGGATAAGTTCACTTCTGTGTAAAGTAATGCCCTGGTCTTTTGTTACTAATTCAAGTAACTTTATCCGTTTTAGCTTGTAAAAATCTTAAGAGAACGTGGTTGCAAATACTGTACTAGCCATCAGGAAATAAATTAGCTGAATTTGTAAACCGTGCTAATGCTGAGCCCATATCAGGGGCCCGTTCTTCGTACATAGCTTATTACATCCGAGATGAAATGTCTCATCCAAGATGATATCATCGCGCTAATCAGGATCTGGCTAACTCGGTTCTACGAATGCACCTGTTGTTGATGATTAGTATGGCTGGATTGAGTTATCTGAGATAATTGCGCGTTCATGGGTTGGTTTAAAAGGGACTATGTATCGATACTCGAAACCACGATCAGCAATGCAGCGATTGGCTGGCGGCAAGAAAGCAACGTAATGACATCATATAATTAAAAAAGACATGATTATTATTTTAAATTATTGTACCTGGATTAGTAGGGTACTCTTGTAATAAAGTAGCGTTGGTAACGGACAGATTTTAAATATCAATTCTACGTAAAAAGATGCCATCTAATCCTGTTTACATGAAATAAGCCTGCTCCCGAGCAGGTTTAAGCTTACGGACCTGTTGCTATGACAGCAACTCCGGGATGAGCTTCGAAGAACCAAACAATCCAAGATCATGCCAAACCATCAACAGTCAAATCCAGCTAACTGAGTTAGCGACGTACGAAGAACGGGCCCCAGATGTCCATTTGCCCTCTATGTTGATTTCTTTTTGGTTCATCAATGTTCAATGTAGGATTTCAGTACAAATGTAATCAGTGTTATTTTAGTATTATATATATATATACTATAAAAGTATTTATTCATATTTTGAATTCCCCTTTACTTTTATATTGTTAATTTTAGAAATTTCTCATTTTATTTGTAAGTTTTGTTTATTTGTTTGTTTTTTCTTGTATTTTTTTTTATTTTGGTTTTACTTTTTGTAATTTTAGTACTTAAACGTATTTCAGTCAGTTGCCAAGGCAACCTTTTTAGAATATTTTTTTTTTTTTTAGCTTTATTTTAATTGCTGAAAATGATTTTAGCAAGTTTAGTTTTAGTTAACAATAAAAACACTGGTCTCCATTATCTGTGCTTAACAGATAAGTTAAGTAGCTTAAAGTCACACCTTTGAAATAAAGTGAAATAAATCCTGTCCTTTGTATCTATATTTTACATTTGTTTTAACAGATCATTTCTGACCAATAGGTGATACTGTACACAAGTTGGTATACAGTACTGTTTGTGAATAACTCTGGATGCATGTTGTGTATATTAAAACGTAATTTCTTAACAAAACGTTTCTGTCAAACGGTGTTGATACAAATTTATCATCTATAGTTTATAACTCTAATGACCTACCAATAGGATTCAATACAAAATGTGAAACTAAACACAATCTAGCATGAGTCTGTTTGTTGTTTTAGAGTTTCAGATACACTTCTTATGCTACATTCCACAGCCTTGTTCTAGTGTAGAGCGCTGCCTGTGTGTTTGTTCAGGCTGGCTGCCAAACCCCGGCTCCGGACCCCTTCTCTCCCTCCCCTCTTCTCCTATGTCATCCCTGCTGGGACACTTCAGTTAAACTGTAAACCACTGCCGGCTCACCAGCCCAGCAGTATCGCTGATAATCCTCTGCAGGAATTATTTCCGGGTCGTAAAGCCACCTTTTTCTATCTGGAGTTCCTTGTTTATGCCCAGCCTCTACATTCTTGTTTTCCCTTGTGAGCTGCTCCTCTTTGAGGAAGAAACCATTTCCACCTTTGTGTATTTATCCCATTTTATATACAGTAGGCGTGGTGTTACCTTTCATTTCTTTTCAGGTTTCTTATCTTCATTTTTTTAAATAAAATAGCAAGTGGTAAAATGGGTGTGATGATTTTTTTTTTTCCTCTTGTTGCGGTTTTATTGCTCTGCAAACTATAGCTCAATGTGTGAGAATAGCCTCGTGATTCCTCCTGATATATCATAGGTTTCTCTCTTCTGCTTTGTCAGAATTGCTGTGGCAGAATTGTTGGTGACCAATTTTTTTTTTTTTTCTTTTTCAAATTTGCCATGTTATGACATAAGCATTTTAAATGATTCAAGACATAATGACATGCTTATTGAATTGACAGTTTCTAGATGCATAAAGGGCTGAGTGGTTTTTAGTGCATAGGTCATTCTTGGTGGTTGTTAGGTTTTATTATTAGTAGTAGTTGTAGTAGTATTTAAATTACAATCTTTTTTTATTTATTTAATTTTAATAAGCTCCTAAACATTTTATTTACTTTTATATTTTAAAAAATATTTAATAAAAATCTAAACTATTTACTTTTATTATTATTATGGCCTCAACAGTATTAATGTTCTTCCTTTTTTTTTATCCCGTAGACTCTACCACTGACAGCCCTCAGCCCTCTCCCTTCAACACCAAGGGTCCTCTGTGCCTGTCGCCCTCTTTCCAGATGTCCACTCTCAGTCTTCCCGGCCAGGCACCTTCACCCCTGCAGAGCCCCATCTTGAATGAGGTGGGCACTGCCAGACTAGAGGAAGACGAAGAGGGCAGGAGGAAGGTACACTGATCGCATGCCAACCTGCCCGTGCCTGAATAAGAGTTCAAAAAGTTTACTGTTGAAGCCCAGCTCAGGGCATCCTTGGATTTGATTAAGTTTGAAGAAATGAGAGCGAACCATTTGGCTTGCGTGGTCTTTGATGGGACTTGCTAGATTGTAGGTTATGACAATGACCCTGTGATTTTAGGGTTGATTTAGAAGCTGTTTAAACTTTTTGCTAACCTTGGTGTGCACAGCCAACCTAAAATAACCCCCTGCCACACCCCTCAACTTTTATAGATTTATTAGACATTGACACTTTAAATATGCAATAGTATCTTGAAATATTACATGAAATATTTCCAAGTTAATTAAAGTTAGGTTAAAATGAGTTCAAGGTTCTACCTTACGTTCTATGTTAAACTTGTAAGTTTACATTTTAGGTTACGTGTTTGAGGTCATTTTTTACATTAGTTTCAATGTTAACTTTTGGGTTTTAAGTTCTACTTTAATTTCTAGGCTCTAAATTCTGTATTATAAGTTCAAGGTTCTAGATTAACCTACTAAGTTAAAAAATATGCTATTTTAGTTCAATTTTAGGTTTGGTGTTTGAGGTTGTACAGTGTGTTCTTGGCTAACTTCTACATGAATTTCTATATTAACCTCTATGTTTGAAGGTTTGCATTAATTCCAAAGATAAATTCTGTGCTCTGCTTTATCTTCTTATTTCTGAACTGTGCTAATATTTAACTTACATAAATTCTAGGTTGTGTATTCAAGGTTAACTTCTACATTCGTTTTTATGTTCATTTCTGGGTTTTGCGTTCTACATTAAATTGTAGGTTTTAAGTTCTAAGTAAATACTATAACTGAATTTCATAGATAAATTCTTGGTACTAGGTCTACATATAACTTTTAAGGTCTAAGCTTTGAACTTTTTTGTTCAACTGTATGAGTTGAAGTTTAAATTCTATGTTAGTTTTTGCCAACTTATAAGTTCTAGGTTCCTGGTCTACACTACCTTCTAGGTTCCAAGTTAATCTAAGTTCTAAGTTAGATATTAATTTCAAAGTTAAGTTCTTGTTTCTGTGTTCTGCATTCACTTTTTATGTTCTACATTCCATATTAATTTCATAGAACATAAAATAGATAAATTAACTTACCAAATTAAATAGTGTTTAGAGGGTTTAATTCAGCTTATCTAAGAGTGGTTTTAAGTATGCTTTTATTTCCAGAGATATCCCACCGACAAAGCCTACTTCATTGCTAAAGAGATTCTGACAACAGAGCGGACTTACCTGAAGGATCTGGAGGTCATCACAGTGGTGAGCAGAGCTGTCTGTGCTCATGACTCATGTTTAGTGTGTGAGGCTTGTCTGTACAATGTATCCTGTATGGTGTCAATTAGCTGTGTTTATGATCTTTTGATGTTTAATTTAGATGATCTTTTGCCTTTGAACTGTCTAATCACATTGATGTGTGTGTCTGTGTGTGTCCTCAGTGGTTCCGCAGTGCAGTGATTAAAGAAAACGCAATGCCTGAGGGTCTCATGACCCTCCTGTTCTCCAACATTGACCCCATCTATGAGTTCCACAGAGGCTTTCTCAAAGAGATTGACCAAAGGCTGGCTCTCTGGTACCAGTTCTTATTTATCAAATTGCAACTTGTTGGCATATGACAGTGTTACACAAATTTTAATTTATTTTACCATATAAAGCCTACTTCATTGTATTTGATACACAAGGCCTCTAAATTATCAACATAATCAAAAACCGTGAAAAATCTGTTGTATACAATTTACTACATGCCTTCTATTGTATGATTGATATTAATACTTTTTAGCAAGAAAACTTTGGTCTCACTTTATTTTAAGGTCCAATTCTCGCTATTAACAAACCAATGAACTATGATTTTTGCCTCAAAGGATTCATTACAGCAATCCTATTTTGTCTCAGCCGTTGATCATTTTCACATGTTCACAGGGAGGGGCGCTCTAACGCTCATGTAAAAGGAGATTACCAACGAATTGGAGATGTTATGCTGCGCAACATGAGTGCTCTGAAGGTGAGGTTATAGTTCCGTTCTACAAGCAAGAACGACTTTAATTTGAATTTGATTATTGGTGCAAGTATTCAGATCATCCATCATTTGGGATGGGGTTGTTGCCTTCATAATCTCAGGAGTTCACAGGCTATCTGCAGAAGCATGATGAGGTGTTAACAGAGCTTGAGAAAGCCACAAAGCGTGTGAAGAAGTTGGAGACTGTGTATAAGGAGTTTGAGCTGCAGAAGGTGTGCTACCTGCCCCTCAACACCTTCCTGCTGAAGCCCATCCAGAGACTCATGCACTACAAACTCATCCTGGAGCGTCTGTGTAAACATTACGCACCCCAGCACAGAGACTACGATGACTGCAAAGGTGAGCCTGCTACAAGCTAAATCTCAAATATTTTTTTTTTACTTTCGGAAGGCCACATAAAGTGCTTTTGCTTTCGCCTAGAAACACACAGCGTCTCTCTGACATGGCTGCTTCAACACTAACTGCGGTTACTGAAACCATGCCTTCTTTCTTTGCGTGAACATTTGGGTGGCATTATGCTAATATTTCCACATAGTGAGGTAGATATGTGGGGGTGTGTTAGAACGAGCCGTTTTAGGGGGGCGTGGCAGAGTCTTAACTTTGATAAAGAATATCTCTTTGGTTTTGAGACTTTAGTCTTTGCAACTTCAGGGATCTTATCTATGCACAATCAGCTTGTAACACTCCAAAGAGAAAGGAAAACTTGAAATCGCATCATATGACCCCTTTAAGATCTGAGCATGATAATGAACTTACACTAAATTTTTGCAGAGGCTCTGAAAGAAGTTGCAGAGATTGCTGCTCAGCTGCAGAGCAGTCTGATTCGACTGGAGAACTTTCAGAAGCTGACAGAACTTCAGAGGGATCTGATTGGCATTGAGAACCTTACGGCTCCGGGAAGAGTGAGTTGTTACCTTGTACATTTTTATTTTTATGTTGGTTCATCAAAGTGGGTGGATGAACTGGCATCCAGAATATCTCCTTCCAGGGGGAAAGCCAGTTAGGGCTGTCAAAATGGCTGAAAAGCTACATTCGAATTTTGTACGTAAATATTATCAATATTCGAATTATATTCAAATTTAAAAGGCATAATTTCAGTTAGGGGGGGGAAAAAGCTTTTGGCTTCTCTCCTGAGGCCACAAGAGGGCGCATCGAGGAAAATATTACTTATGCCCGTTTCTTCAAAGGAATAAAATAACACGTCTACCTTTGAAAAAAAGTGCATAATGTTTAAAATAAAGTTTATAAACCATATATAATGAATAAAGGTGCTTAAACGATTAGAAACAAAACAGCATCATGCATGTATGTATAGTTTAATACAGAGGACCGAAAACCAATCACAAAGAGTACTTTATTCATTTAAAAACATGAGATGCAGTGGGATGGGGAAAAACCGGCATAAAGCCTTTTTAAAAGTTGAACTTACATTAATTTTACATGGCGAGACGCAAGTGCAACGGTTTCAGTTTTGCCGTAAACAACAACATCTCTGCATTGATGTTCTCTTTTTCCGCAATATTTTGAATGAACAACGTAGCAGCGCCGCATCTAGTGGGTTCAACTGGATAAGCTATGAAAAACATTACAATGCAATGACATTTACATTATCGCATTCCGTGTGCCACTGTTAAGGCTGCCTGACGCACATCTAAAATTCGAATGCAATGTTTTTGCATTCAAATGTGGATTTTTATTTTAAATTTGACGAATATTCGACATTCGAATTGTATTTATTTTTGACAGCCCTAAAGCCGGTTACAAAGTTATGAGCCAATTATACTATGGTCATGGTATTTTACTAAGTCGTATAAAATGTAACTATGCATTGCTAGATTTACACTTTTTATGTGGCAGAAATCTATAAGATAAAAGATAAATCTGAGCTAGAGGATCACAGAACTCAAATTATCGAGAAAGGTATTTAAAAGAGGGTTATAAAACCCAAAATAACAGCAATGTTTTTCACTGGAAAAGTTATTTAACCTCGATACAAACACTCATTGTCATGGCAGTCTTCGTCTCATTTCTCTGCCTAAAGATTTGTGGTACACCGCTGGCAGGATGATAGTAATGTAGTGGTTAGAGCTTGGAAGGAATACAATAGACGTCATTGATTCAGCCTTACATATATGCATCTTACAAAATGAAGAGTTCCAGAGAAACAAGGACATTAGATTTGCAGTTTGCCGCTTTATAATTAATTAAAGTCATTAAGTGTTGTGGGACGAACATGTCAAAGTACAATTGATTGTCTGCTACCCAGTTCATTTTTTTTCCTGCTCCTCCTCCAGGAATTTATCAGGGAAGGTTGTCTCTACAAGCTCACCAAAAAGGGTCTGCAGCAGAGGATGTTTTTTCTTGTAAGACTGAACTTTTGTTCTATTTTGGCAGTTTTGATTTTAACTTCTGCCTGTGTTGAGCAAAACCTTTTCCATCTAAGTTTTCAGACATGCTGCTGTACACAAGCAAAGGGGTGACTGCAACCAATCAGTTCAAAGTTCATGGACAGCTTCCTCTGCATGGGATGATTGTGAGTATTCCCAGGAAGTACTTTTGAAATGGAATACTAGCAAACTGCATACTGAATGAAGTACACTGTGTACTGCTGTGGAATGCGAAACAGTAAGCATTATGCAGTGATACACATTTCAAACAGCAGTATGCTGAACATTGTCACATGATTTGTAAAACCTTTGAAAAAAAGTCAAAAATGCTACTCCAAAAATCAAACAGGTTAGGACAAAACCAAAACAGATGCGATAGGGAGCCCTATGTTGCTTTACATTGATCACATATTGGAGAAATAATGTTGTATGTTTTATTTAGTCTAACTTTGGAATAATACAATCTATGCACTACCTTAAACTGGATCAGCCTATGTCTAGCATTTATTGAACAATATTGGATCCTACTAAGACATTCATTCCACGTTTCATCAGACAGGTCTATACCAAAATCCTTGGCCCAAGCTTCTTTTAAGTGGCTTGTGTTCACAGGCATCAGAAAAGCATTAACAAATCATGAAATCAAATGTCTAGAGGTTGGATTTGACGTCACTAATTGTTATGTTCAATTCAGCGAATGACTTTCAGTTAGGGCTGGGAGTCGATGCCAAAATGAATTGATTCTTTGATTCGGCGGTTCTGGGAATCAAAAGTCAGCTCCAAATATAAATCAACATATCTTGGCATTACCTGACATACTATTGTTTTGCCCGAAAACACATACTGAGTTGGTATTACATTTGATGAAGAGCTTCACTGTTAAATAATTGTTTTACATAGAATAATTTACATATTGTGTGTAGTATGAATGTAGTCTGGTTGTACTACGTCCTCCATGCTTTTATGCGACCCATCAGTTACCTGCCATGCACGACCTGTGGCCTTATGGGATAGTAAAGTATCAGGCATATTCGGACGCAGTGTGTGTCCACTACTTCAATTCTGATTAATCCCTTTGACTAGAATCTTTTGATTCTATTCAGGAAAAAGACTCAGATTTGTTCACATTCTTTTGGTGATTCTTTCTTTGTTTCATTATTACACCAGTAGATGGTGACAAGTTTTTTGGTTTGTTTGTTTGTTTGTTTTTTACATTTGAGTTTTTGAATCATTCACTCATCACATCTGAGTGACCCTGAACCACAAAACCAGTCATGAATGAGATTTATACATCAATAATAAAATTAAGTTCTTAGCAATGCATATTACTAATCAAAAATTAAGTTTTAATATATTTACAGTAGGAAATAAATAAAATATCTTCATGGAACATGATCTTCTCATGTCAACCAGCTTGCCTTAAAAGGCCTTTTAACAAATGACTCTGTCCAAACATTCTGCACAAGTGCTATGTTGAGAAGATTTGTCCATCTTTAAACATGAGAATAGGGCTTTCTCAGTAGCATGCTGTTTTTAAGTGAAGTTAGAATTAATATGGCTTGCTGTGAAACTCTCAGATGAATAGGCAAGGCAGTGATAAATGACGTTTACACTGGCATTTTCTTCTAAACGTCTGCACTGTCTCGCATCTTAGCTTTGTTTTCGTAAAGCAGTGTTCTTTCAGGCCTTATTTGTAGTATCTGCCGTTAGCTAAAATTTGAATGTACACGCTGTCCTGGCCCACAATTCATACAAGATGCATGTTCAAAGATAAACTTACAAGAGCTGTTTACAACTGTTAAGGACTGGCGTGCAGAGAAGGAGAGGAGTAGTCTGGGTTGTTTTCAACCTAAAACAGTGCTGAGAAATCAGTTTTGCAATCACAGAAATAAATTGTATTTTAAAATATATAAAAATCGAAAAGCTGTTTTAAATTGTAATGATATTTCACAATGTTACTGTATTTACTGTGTTTGTGATCAAATAAATGCAGGCTTGGTAAACATAAGAGGTTTCATTCAAAAACATTTAAACATTTTCCCAAACCCTGAATTTTTGAACAGTAGTCTGTATTACCAAATGAGTAACTCATTTACAGTACATACTGTTCCAGTGGACTTGTCTATGCTTCGCTCCTGCCTGCAGCTCATTGTGCTGGACGCTCCGGTGAGTATGAAGAAAATCCCAAAATCCTCCACTCCCAAACAACACCTCGTTCTGATTAATCCCTTTGACTAGAATCTTTTGATTCTATTCAGGAAAAAGACTCAGATTGACTCACATTCTTTTGGTGATTCTTTCTTTGTTTCATTATTACACCAGTAGATGGTGACAAGTTTTTTGGTTTGTTTTTTTTTTTTTTTTAACATTTGAGTTTTTGAATCATTCACTCATCACATCTGAGTGACCCTGAACCACAAAACCAGTCATGAATGAGATTTATACATCAATAATAAAATTAAGTTCTTAGCAATGCATATTACTAATCAAAAATTAAGTTTTAATATATTTACAGTAGGAAATTTACAAAATATCTTCATGGAACATGATCTTCTCATGTCAACCAGCTTGCCTTAAAAGGCCTTTTAACAAATGACTCTGTCCAAACATTCTGCACAAGTGCTATGTTGAGAAGATTTGTCCATCTTTAAACATGAGAATAGGGCTTTCTCAGTAGCATGCTGTTTTTAAGTGAAGTTAGAATTAATATGGCTTGCTGTGAAACTCTCAGATGAATAGGCAAGGCAGTGATAAATGACGTTTACACTGGCATTTTCTTCTAAACGTCTGCACTGTCTCGCATCTTAGCTTTGTTTTCGTAAAGCAGTGTTCTTTCAGGCCTTATTTGTAGTATCTGCCGTTAGCTAAAATTTGAATGTACACGCTGTCCTGGCCCACAATTCATACAAGATGCATGTTCAAAGATAAACTTACAAGAGCTGTTTACAACTGTTAAGGACTGGCGTGCAGAGAAGGAGAGGAGTAGTCTGGGTTGTTTTCAACCTAAAACAGTGCTGAGAAATCAGTTTTGCAATCACAGAAATAAATTGTATTTTAAAATATATAAAAATCGAAAAGCTGTTTTAAATTGTAATGATATTTCACAATGTTACTGTATTTACTGTGTTTGTGATCAAATAAATGCAGGCTTGGTAAACATAAGAGGTTTCATTCAAAAACATTTAAACATTTTCCCAAACCCTGAATTTTTGAACAGTAGTCTGTATTACCAAATGAGTAACTCATTTACAGTACATACTGTTCCAGTGGACTTGTCTATGCTTCGCTCCTGCCTGCAGCTCATTGTGCTGGACGCTCCGGTGAGTATGAAGAAAATCCCAAAATCCTCCACTCCCAAACAACACCTCGCCTTTGCATTTCCCTCTCAGCTCCTTCTGCTGTCCCTCACCTGCATCAATAGAAATGAGGATTGCTAGTAGACAGGATGTTAACAAGTAGATTATTGACACTTTGGGATGGGATCAGTCACATTATCCCAAAGAATGTTAGTCGTACAGATCCCTTAAGTTTAACTGGCAGGCCTCTCTCTGGACTGTGTTTAAATGTTTTGCAGGTGGAGGAGAGTGAGAATGAGTGGTCTGTTCCTCACTGTTTCACCATATATTCTGCTCAGAGGACCATTGTGGTCGCAGCTAGGTACGTGCATATGAAAGAAAGTGCTTTCACACTGTGTTTAAGTAGGACTGGGAATCATGATGAAGTTTTGGTTTGATTTGGTTGAGAAATTTGGGTTTCGAGTCCTTAATTATTCTATTAACTTTTTCATTCCAGCAATTTTTTTTTTTTTTTAGTAATGTTAAAAAAATAAAGAACAGTTGGTTACATTTTATTTTAAGGTGTCATTTTTACAGTGTAATTATACATTTAAGTACTGAGTAATATTAACTACACGTACTTACTATATGGTTTGGGCTAGGATTAGGGGTTGGTTTAGGGTTACTTGCATGCAATTATGCATCATTTATTGTTATTATAATAGTAAGTACATGTAACGTGCAACAAGGACACCTTAAAATAAAGTGTTATTGAACAATTTGGAAGCCTGTTGAAATCATTAGATCAGATTTAAACAGTAATAACAAATATATTTTAAAATGCAATTAAATTATATTAGACCTTTATTGTATATTGTGCTATTCAAAAAGTTTTGAATCAGTAAGGTTTTTTTTATATACTTTTATTCAGCAAGGATGCAACATGACAGTAAAGATATTAATATTTTTTACAAACAAATCTATTTAAAAATAAATCTGTCCTTTTTTGGTCATCAAAGAATGAATCAAAGAATCTCAGTTTCCACAAAAATACTAATCAGCACAACCGATAATAGCAAGAAATGTTACTTGATCACCAAATCAGCATATTATAATCATTTCTGAAGGATCATGTGACACTGAAGACTAATGAGAGTAAGAGAGTAATGAAATGATGCTTAAAATTCTGCATTGCCATCAGAAGAATAAATTACATCAAATTTAAATTGCATATATAAAAATATAATAAAATAGAAGTTTTTTTAACTGTAATATTTCGCAGTATCACTGTTTTTAATGTTTTTCATCAAATAAATGTAACCTGGGTGAGTATAAGAGACTTTTTAAAATCAGTAAAAAAATATTTTTGATTTTTTTTTTTTATTAACAGTAGTATTATATTATTTTTATATTCAAATAAACATTTCTTTTAAAGGGATAGTTCACCTAAAAAATAACAATTCTGTCATCATTTACTCGCCCTGAAGTTGTTCCAATTTTTTTCTTCTTCTGCTGAACACAAAAGATATTTTGAAGAATGTGAGTAACCAAACAGTTGCTGGTCCTCATTGACATACATAGTATTTTTTTTTACCACACTATGGAAAGTCAGTGGGCACTATTAACTGTTACCCACAATCTTCAAAATATCTTCTATGTTCAACGGAAGAAAGATAAAAGGACTTGAGGGTGAGTAAATTATGACAAAATTTTGCTGTTCATCATCTTTCAGTAAGAGACTCTTTCTCCTCCACAGCTCCAAAGTAGAGATGAACAAATGGATTGAAGATCTGAACATGGCTATTGACATGTCAAAGAAATGTCAGGAGAAATCAGATCTTCTGTTGGACCCAAGCCTGTGTGATCGCTCCAACAGTAAGTATCTCAAGCCTGCTTACACTGTATTCATCCACTGTGCAGGAAGTGATGTGTTTTTGTCCCTTAGCCTCCTTATCACTGATCCTGAAGTAGATGTAAACCCCATCCCTTCCCATTGCTCCTCCTCTCTCTCCCCTCTCCTCTTTTTTTCCTCTCCCTCCGCACAATCGTAAGGATCATCGGATGAAGTGTCTCTGGAGCAGGAGTCAGAGGATGACATGAACTCTTCCCGCTGCTCTCTGGACAAGCAGAGCCACCACAGGGCCAACACCACCATGCATGTGTGCTGGCACCGCAACACCAGCGTCTCTATGTCTGACCACAGCCTAGCCGTGGAGGTAGCATTTACACACTTGCGCACACAAACATACAATCATTTACAGTCTTCATGGAGACTGATTGTGAAGGTCTTGACTACAGCTGCAGTGTACAAATGAAGGAACGTGACTGTAGTGTTTGGGTCATATTTCACCCCAGAATCAAAAGAAACAAATATTTTGGATAAAATAAGACCTTTCTTTCTTTCTTTCTTTCTGTCTGTCTGTCTGTCTGTCTGTCTGTCCTGTCCTCTCTGTCTGTCTGTCCTGTCTGTCTGTCTTTCTTTCTGTCTGTCCTGTCCTCTCTGTCTGTCTGTCTTTCTTTCTTTCTTTCTTTCTTTCTTTCTGTCTGTCTGTCCTGTCCTGTCCTGTCCTGTCCTCCCCTCCCCTCTTTCTTTCTCTTTCTTTCTTCCTTCCTTCCTTCCTCCCTTTTTTTAATGTTTTACAGTTTATTTTTGTCATAAATTCAGTACTTGCATTTATTATTATTACCCTGAATTGTAAGTACTGTAATGAAAAAAATATCATCCTTTGCAATCATAGTTTTGTTTTCTGCTAATTCAGTACAACAAATATTCTACAATATATTTATACACTTCATTTTTAAATAATCATAGTTTAATTAGTTCATTTATTTGTTAAAGTTTATCATCAACTTACAACTTATATATTATGGTTGTTGTTGTATTCTTCTTCTTCTCCTTTTCCTCCTTCTCCTCCTTCTTTTTCTTCTTATTATTTTCATGTCAGCTATAAACATTTTCACTCTGAATTGTGAGTACTGTAATGCAAAAAAAAAAAAAATCTCATGCTCTCCAACCCAGTTTTTTATCATAAATTCAGTGTGAATAATAATTTAAATGTTTAATAATGTGTTTAAATACCAGTTTTGGGGTGAAAATTGACTCATGCTTTAAGAGGTTTTGTGAGATTCACCCAGTTTGAGCTTTACAGACATAAACGTACACACACAAGCACACACACACCTCTGAGGCTGGCTGTTGAGGTCTGGACCGCAACCGTAGCTTGTGAATGAGGGGCAAAGACTCTTGAATCTTTTTCTGTTGCTGTCTCCTTTTTCTTCACCCTCATATTTTCCAGTTACGCCACATCCAGTAGCTTCTCCACCCTTCCCCTTGCATGTTTTTATGTCTGTAACATTTTTTTCCTCTTTATTTGTCCATCAGTATAACTGCCTTTTGGAATGAAATTGAATGAATAAATGAACATTTTCATGGATGCTTCATTTCTTCTAACATTTCTTATATGATTTGAAGAATTTTCGATCTGTCTTTTTTTCCTCACTTAGGGACTGAAAGCTAACTTTCTAACACTCTGTGTCTTCTGTTCTTCTCTTTTTCTTCTTGTTGTTCTTTTTGTCTTCATCACTTTCTCTGCACCACATTATCTGTCCTCCTTCCTGTTTACATCTTTTCCTGTGCATGTGCATCTGTTTGCCTGCCTGCTCTCAGTATTCAGTTCTCCAGCCGTGTCTCCAGAGCTCCCCCCTCGGTACCTGCTCGGTCAGGGCCAGAGACCCAACACCATCACTCATGTGTGCTGGTACCGAAACCAGAACCTTTCTCTCAGTGACTATCTG
>NW_015666959.1:122906-126611 GCF_001515625.1 Sinocyclocheilus rhinocerous
GTCTGTCTGTCTTTCTTTCTTTCTTTCTTTCTTTCTTTCTGTCTGTCTGTCCTGTCCTGTCCTGTCCTGTCCTCCCCTCCCCTCTTTCTTTCTCTTTCTTTCTTCCTTCCTTCCTTCCTCCATTTTTTTAATGTTTTACAGTTTATTTTTGTCATAAATTCAGTACTTGCATTTATTATTATTACCCTGAATTGTAAGTACTGTAATGAAAAAAATATCATCCTTTGCAATCATAGTTTTGTTTTCTGCTAATTCAGTACAACAAATATTCTACAATATATTTATACACTTCATTTTTAAATAATCATAGTTTAATTAGTTCATTTATTTGTTAAAGTTTATCATCAACTTACAACTTATATATTATGGTTGTTGTTGTATTCTTCTTCTTCTCCTTTTCCTCCTTCTCCTCCTTCTTTTTCTTCTTATTATTTTCATGTCAGCTATAAACATTTTCACTCTGAATTGTGAGTACTGTAATGCAAAAAAAAAAAAAATCTCATGCTCTCCAACCCAGTTTTTTATCATAAATTCAGTGTGAATAATAATTTAAATGTTTAATAATGTGTTTAAATACCAGTTTTGGGGTGAAAATTGACTCATGCTTTAAGAGGTTTTGTGAGATTCACCCAGTTTGAGCTTTACAGACATAAACGTACACACACAAGCACACACACACCTCTGAGGCTGGCTGTTGAGGTCTGGACCGCAACCGTAGCTTGTGAATGAGGGGCAAAGACTCTTGAATCTTTTTCTGTTGCTGTCTCCTTTTTCTTCACCCTCATATTTTCCAGTTACGCCACATCCAGTAGCTTCTCCACCCTTCCCCTTGCATGTTTTTATGTCTGTAACATTTTTTTCCTCTTTATTTGTCCATCAGTATAACTGCCTTTTGGAATGAAATTGAATGAATAAATGAACATTTTCATGGATGCTTCATTTCTTCTAACATTTCTTATATGATTTGAAGAATTTTCGATCTGTCTTTTTTTCCTCACTTAGGGACTGAAAGCTAACTTTCTAACACTCTGTGTCTTCTGTTCTTCTCTTTTTCTTCTTGTTGTTCTTTTTGTCTTCATCACTTTCTCTGCACCACATTATCTGTCCTCCTTCCTGTTTACATCTGTTCCTGTGCCTGTGCTCTGTTTGCCTGCCTGCCTGCTCTCAGTATTCAGTTCTCCAGCCGTGTCTCCAGAGCTCCCCCCTCGGTACCTGCTCGGTCAGGGCCAGAGACCCAACACCATCACTCATGTGTGCTGGTACCGAAACCAGAACCTTTCTCTCAATGATTATCTGCGCATGAACCAGGTACCAATGAGGTTTTGAAGACCTTCACTTGAATATGAAAACTTCACAAAACATTAAAATACAGTGATCCTTATCCAAATTCATCCTTGTTTTAATTTATTTAAAAATACATTGACATTAAATCAAAAGTCTGTCTGTCTGTCTGTCGGTCGGTCGTTTTATGTAGGGCTATATATTACAAAACTTAGGCCTGATTGATGATACATCTGACCTTATATCACAAAGAAAAATCATCATTAAATAAATCAAAATTGTCCAAAAAAATAAACATTAAGAAATTTGTCCTTAAATTCTATTATTTTTTTATTTATTTTATTTATTTATTTTTTAATTGAGTTAACCTTTTTTTCATGTGGTGCAACCAAATTGTAGACAAAGTTTAAAAACAGATAATTTGACTGTTTTATGACAAGGAAAGGCTAGTCAATGTTTTACAATATCATGTGGTGTGACACCCTTAAATGAAATTATACCGTATTTATGAATTAATAATTGAACATTGTACAAATTGTACATTTGCGTCACCAGCTCTCTCTGTCACTCGTGACATCGAATTACTAACTCTTTTTGAAACTGGATGACTTTGGTCTTTCATTGCAAATTCATTGTGACCCATTTTTAGACATTTCTCACTGACTCGTAAGAAATATGTGTAGAAGAGTTCAAGCTCTGCCAGTGAAATTGAGACTTTTCTATTATGATTTCTTTAACTGCTCATTTGGAAAAGTGGTACTCTCTTCTTCAGCTTATTCTAGGGCTGCACAATTAATCGAATTTCTAATCGCAATTACAATTATGGATGCCACAATTACGTCATCGTTCAAAGTGGCAATTAATCGTTCAAAGTCCACTTATGTTATTCTGCACGCTTAAGATATGTTTTTTTTTTTTTACATGTTATCTTATGTTTTTCCATTGATTTAGTTTTAGTATAACATTATAATACCATTCATATTTTTACCTTTTTTATACTTTAAAGAAGAAACCAATCTGGTGTATATTTGACATTTGAGGCTTAATACTATAGAAAAGCACTAAAGGTTTTTCAGTTAGAGTGTTTTCAGCTTGTTTATTTTCATATAAAAATACGGCATGAAGTTGCATTAAACAATGGTATAAACATCATTCAATGTAAATTGTGATAATCGTTATTAATAATCGCAATTACAATTTCAAGGGAATAATCGACAATTATGATTTGTCATAATCGTGTAGCCCTAGCTTATTCTTTCTGTGTTTTGTACAGCTGTAAATTTCATTAAACTCTAATGGTCTTTTGTGAATGAGGGGTTCTTGCTGTGTTGTAGCAGTTGAATTTTAAAACTTCCTGTTGCCCTCCATTACAGAACCAGCTGTCTGGTTACCTCCTAAGGAAGTTCAAGAACAGCAACGGCTGGCAGAAACTCTGGGTCGTCTTCACCAACTTCTGCCTGTTCTTCTATAAGACACACCAGGTAATAACAGCTGTTTGATGTATTTGATGTTCATTCTGAAAGATTAAACTTCCTGTAGAAGGTCTAAAGGTCTGGATAATTTATAATTAATTCTTGTTTTTGTTCCAGGATGACTTCCCCCTGGCCAGTCTGCCATTGCTAGGTTACACAGTCAGCACCCCAGGGGACTCGGATAGCATCCATAAGGAGTACGTCTTCAAGCTGCAGTTCAAATCCCATGTTTACTTCTTCAGGGCAGAGAGCGAGTATACATTTGAAAGGTATGGATAAAAAAAAAAAAAGAATATAATTTATTTTAAAATTATTATTTTGGTTATTCTTTGTTTCATATTAATTACGTAATCATAGGGCTGTCAGTTGATTTCAGTGTATCATTTTAATGATTTGGTAATTTATCAAATTAAAGGGGTCATATGATGCTGCTAAAAAGAACATTATTTTGTGTATTTGGTGTAATGAAATGTGTTTATGCGGTTTAAGTTTCAAAAAACACATTATTTTAATATTAAGACAGCTGACGTGCTATGATTTCTGACAGGCAGTTCACTCTCCTGTGATGTGACCCTGTTCCCCTCTCACACACACACACACACACGACGCGTTACTCTGCGCTGCGCAAAACTCCGCATTTGAACAGTCAATAGCAAATACTTAAACTAGTAACAAAACATACTTACAGTCGCTGATTCAGAAGCGCCAAATTGTCATAGCAAAGTCGGAATTGACCCTTTTTTTTTTTTTTAGAAATAGCCTTTGTGCACAGCCAGCCTTGTACTCTTCTAGGTTCAAAAAACTGTCGTCCATAAAATGCGTTGCACAAATTCGAACATCCGAACATCTGGGTTGTGCTGTTCTGTTGTAAATAAATCTTAACCAATGATTCCTAATTGCATCTACTTCCGGAAGGCCAAATAAAGTGATTTTGCTTTCGCACTGAAACACA
>NW_015666959.1:126830-185962 GCF_001515625.1 Sinocyclocheilus rhinocerous
TGCGTACGTATGTGTGGGGCGGAGCTATCAAAATAGGGGCAAGACCCTTTTGGGGAAGGGGCGTGTTTGTTTTGGTGATTTCAAATATAAACATTGGCTACCAGAAATCCCTCACTCTGCCTTTAAGACACACTTTGTATGATTATAATCAATGTTGAAGACAGTTGTGCTACTCCTTTTTGTGGAAACCGTGATATGTTTTTTTCAGGTTTCTTTGATGAATAGAAAGTTTAAAATGAAGAAACTGCTGATAGCCTCGTGGGCAGAGGGTCGATATATAGCGTCATTGCACTTTGGGCATCCCGAGTTTGATAGGACAGTGTAGAAGTGACAGGAAGTGAAGCGGGAGAGAGAGAGGGGGGTGGGATAGGGAAAGGTCCTCAAGCCGGGATTCGAACTCGGGATGCTAGTAACGTAACGGCGCTATATGTTGGCGCACTGCCCACAAGGCTGTCAGCGCCGATAACATTATAAATGCCTTTTGATCAATCCGATGCATCCTTTCTAAATGAAAGTATTAAGTACTTCAAAAAAAAACAAAACAAAAAAAATCTTAGTGACCCCAAATGTTTGAACAGTACTGTATGTCATTATTACTCGCAAATAATTGCTTATTCTTGCTAATAAAAACATACAAAATAATTTCATTACAATTCAATACATAATACTTTTGAAGTTTTTTTTGTTTCATTTATTATTAATGCTAAATGAACAGCCTTAGTTATTTTTTCTTCTATAACAAAAGGAAGAAGTGATTATTTGGTATGCTAAAACATGCTGGGATGTCTGCAGATGGATGGAGGTGATCAAAAGTGCAGCGAGCTCCGCGGGACGCATGAGTCTGCTTGTACCCAAAGGCCCAGCAGAGATGAACAGGGGAAGCTGATTGTGTCAGACTGATCTCCTGGAGCTGAGGGCTGGGCCCACTGTCTGCCAGGACCAAACACACCATCATCACTTTATCCTTTCTGATTTGTGGCTCTGAGAAGCATCATCATAATAACTTGATTCTTGACTCTGGACTGTTAGCTCTCTGCTTGCTGGGAGTTTGAGCTGCTTATTGACACCTCGGACCGAAGAATTTGGTCGGAAAGTAAGCGCTCTGTAATTCTCTTCTCTAAATCTTTTCTTCTTGTTTTCTCGCTAATGAAACATAAAGTGGGCGTCTTGCTTTTCTAGAACCACATTAGACTGAAATAATTCTTATAGAAACACATTAGACTGAATTAAGTTATGTTTGTGTTTATCTTGCTAAGGTTACACTTATTGCTGTATTCAGGTTTTAAGGTCTTTGCTAAGATGAATCTGTCATTAGGATATTTAATGACTCTTGTTACTCCAGTTTTTTCAGTAGAAATCTAGTCCCACAGGACTACAAAAATGCTTTCTATTATTTGTCCTGGGACAACATGACTGAATACTACTGAATGGAGTGTTGACAAACAGAGGGTTTGTATTAAGTCCAGCTGGTGCAGTAAGTGAGATGAAGGACTAGCGCTGTAAAATGTGTCTTGCTGATTTCGAAACAATGTTACGTTGGTCAGAGAGCACGTTTACAGGGCGCAGCTCAGAAACTGGAGTTCTATGATCGAGCGCCTTCGCACTTTTAAAGGGCTGAGGGTAAGATGTTGGTACAGGAAGGAATCCGAGAGGAATAGAAATGTTATTTTGAAGATGAGGCAGCTGAATTGGCTTGTATAGTATGTGCTGTCCTCTTCAAGCGTAGGTTAAAGCATGTCTTGAAGGTCATTATTAAGCGACTGTTACTATTTAGGGGATTTTTAAGGTCTGATCCGTTGATTTTTGATCTCACAGCATGAAAACTAATCAGATATTTATTTTAAAGTGAAGACTGACCAAAAAATATTCACTAACCAAACTAAATGTAATGTTTTAAATGGTGTATTCACAAATGTCACTAGTTTTGATTTTTGGGATACTTGACAGATAATAAGCTCAAGTCTAAACTAACCCCCTTATGGGGGAAGAAGGTCATCCACAGTGTAATACTGCACTTTTCTTTCAGTTTCTGCCCTCTACACACAGGGAAGAGGAAATGGTTCTGGTGAAGTTCCAGTTTTGTCAAAGTTGAAGTTAAAACAACAATGCAAGATGTTCTCGGTCGGCCACTAAATCCTAAAATTTAAACTGGGATCAACAGCCTAAAACTGCCTGTTCCCCTTTTATTATATTGTATATGTGAAATTTTTTTTTAAAGCATATTAATAATTAATTTACAAGTTCTTTCCCTATGATCTATTGATAAACAAACATTTTTTCCTTTTCTTTTTTACTACCAATATTTTTTGCGAGGCATATCACACTATATATATATATATATATATGTGTATATGTATATATGTGTGTGTTGCGGTCTTGTTTTGTTGGAAGGCCAGTTGAGTTATTTGTTGTTTTAGTAGCATGATGAAGTTCCACAGCATGTGTGACAGTGTTATGTTTACTTATCGGCTTCACTTTATGAAGACAGATCTGTTCGACATCTGATTTGAGAGGTTTATTTAGCCTCTTTTTGGATTATTAGTTGTATTTATAAGGCTTTTGGCTTTGTCCGTTCAACATGCTGTACAGGGTCCAACCAAAGACCTGAAGAAGTCTTGCATGAGCCTGAAAAGGTTGGCCAAAGTTAGTCGGCCACACATTAAGCAGTGTTGCTTTGTGTACTCATAACAATATACTGTAAGCAGCTATCATCTCGACATGAGCTCAGCTAGTCTGATGTGTTTCAAATTCCTCTTAATTCACTAATGCACTGTGTGGGCTCATGGTCTCCACCCTTTTTTGTACATTTTATGCAAGGACTGGAATAATTTTCTTCCTCGTTTGCAGTATCTGGCAATAGGGAGGGTTGGATGAACGGTTGTTTTCCATCCCGGATTGCTAAGCACGAGAGAAGGGAGTTTACTCAAAGACCTCAGTTTCCTGTCTCATTCTGAGAGGCACTAAACTGAGTTTTGATGAAATCGCTTCTCTCCAGCTTTTACTATTTATTTTGTGTAGCATGTTGCTGAGGCGTTGCTCCTGTACACACCGCATGTAGTAAGTTTCATGTTATGACATTGAAGGGCTATCAAATAAAACTGAACTGTGTAAACATTTAATTCTCTTCTTTTTGTCCCATTTAAAGGGTTAGTTCACATAAAAATAAAAATCGTTACCAGTAACCCACCCTGTATGAGTTTGGTCATCATTAAAACACAAATGAAGATATTTTAATGAAAACTGAGATTTCGGTCCTTTCACTAAAAGATCACTACACCAAAACTTTAACACTTAAGAAAGTTCATAAAAACATTGTAAAAGTAATTAATTCAAGTCCTATTTCAATAAATAAAAATCGTTTGTTAATTGAAATAAGGCTAAAATAAATATTTGATGAAAAAAACTAAAACTTAGTTTGTTTATTGGCAAGGCAAAATTTCTCATTTACAAAAATTGCTATAAAACGTATTCTATAAATGTATTTTTTCTATAAAAGAGACTAATAAAAACAAAATGACAGAACAAAAATAAATTAAAATGTGAAACTGAAAATATAAAAATAAAAGCTAATTCTGAATAATTCATAAATTATACTAAAATAATCCTGCTTTGTGTTGTATAATATAAACGAATATATATAGGATTTAATTTAAGCTTTTATTCACAACGTACATACATGGAGCAAGTCAAATATAGTAAACAAGCTCAAGCGTATGTGCGTTGATCAATATTTATATGTGAATAAAAGCCTAAGTTAAATCTGTTTATATTATAAAACAATTAATAAAGAAAATGATTACTTTTACAATTCTTTATGAACTTTTTGGAGCTTCAAAGTTTTGGTTCCATGGATTTTTAATGAAGGCACAGAATTCTCTCAGATTTGTGTTTCGAAGCTGAATGAAAGTCTTATGGGTTTGGAATGACATGGGGGTGAGTAAATGATAACAATTTAAATTTTTGGCTGAACTATCCCTTTAAGCCTTTTCCTACATTTCACCTTGTAATTTATGTCCTAAATGCAAACGTGAGAAATAAACACTTTTTACACTAGTGTATTTACATTTCAATGTACTTAATGTAATTTAATGGAATACACACAAACCTGGTTCGTCATTTCATATTTTACATTTCAGTTAGACATTTCAAAATTCTATAAAGTAAACTGTAAAAACATCTCATAATACAAGCTGGAATGGAATGACTGGTGTTCAGCTGAAGGAGCAGGAGGTTGGCTCATGAAGAGATCAGGATAGTCTTTCCATCGGACGGAGCTGACCAGCAGTCAGACGGACCTCATCGTTTTGAAGGCATGCTGTTACCGTTGAGTGTAAACCTGCAGGGTTGAGACAAAGGAAGTCTCAGAGTTCACTCCTGCGGAAGATTTAGTACTGCATGCAAGTGCCACAGTGCAGCACAATATCTTACAGCATTGAATCAGCATGACCTGAAAAACTGGCATAATCAGAAAATGACATAAAATACAATTAGATACTGTGTGTACAGACACATAGGGGAGACTGTATATTAAATGTGTTTACCTGCACACTCTCTCCATAATGTTATTGAGTAAACGGTCTGAGATTCCAGGGCTGGACTCCTCTGCGAGGCTGAATGCGTTTTCCAGCTCCTCCAGGGCGCATACACCGCTCCCGCTAACACGCCGCTTCTCCTTCAGCTGCATACAGAACATAATCCACGTGTTCTGACTTGACGTTAAAGCAGGAGGTCCAGGCTCACTTGCATAAATGTACGTTTTTGAATTATTTACCTCTCTGAAGATGGGTGTGATGAACGTTTTTAGAGACGGTGACTTTGGCTGCCTCTTCATAACGTCTGATGTCTGTTATTTAAAAAAAAATTAATAATTTCAGCTTTATTTACTTTTCTTTTTTTAAATCGAACCCCATATATATAATGATAGATGATAACGTGTGTGTGTGTATATATATATATATATATGAAATTTTTTAATAAGGTTGTTTTTTGTAAGTTTGCATTTTGATGACATTTGAGATGTATTTATGTTATACTACAGGTGAATTCCAAACAAACTCAAAGTCAAATCAGAAAAGAAACTGATCATATTCAATATAAAATTAGTATTACAGGTCATCAGTGCTGCCTTTGATACTATTAACATTCTCTTGGGTAGGCTCAAAAATTATGATGGCATTAATGGAATTGAATTGCTATTTTTAAAATCATACTTATCTGACAGTAATCAATTTGTAGCAGTAAACAAAGAAATGTCATATGGATCACAAGTTTGGTATGGAGTACCGCAAGGCTCAGTACTAGGGCTAAATATTTTAATCGACTATAGAGTGCAACAGTCAGGGTTCCGAAAGTAAAAATCCCATAAATTTTCTCCATAGGGGAACTGATTTTGAACAATAACTTATACTAACTAAATAAATATATATTTAACATCTTTACATATATAGTTTTTTATATATCTGCATTGTTTTTATTTCAATTATCATTTGTGATTCTTCATGGGATTTTAGTGTTCTTTCCCTCATTAAAGCTGTTCAGTACACAGTCTTGTACCTTTGTTTGTTTTGTCCAATTTTCTGATATTGTCTGTGCTTCAAATGAAAGTTTATAATGTTGTGATTTTTTTTTCTTGTAGCTGGCTGGTTTGGTTCATAACTTGTAAGTCTGAAAGACTTTTTTTTAAATCACTATTTGAAAACACTTCTTGAACCAAGACGGCTGAAAAGTGGACAGGCACTGTTGCAATTTATAAGACCAGTATTCAGCTGGTCATGTGATCACAATATGGCTCCCCTATATGGCACAATATGGCTCCCCTATACGCACGACTGTACATAATTTTAAACTAAAAAATATTTACAATTAAGTCTTTTACACTTACTCTCTTCGCATAAAATGTTTACTTTGACTGCATTTTTTAAGGAGGCTCTGAAATATGTAATACAGTATAAAAATCAGATTAAACATTGCCAGATCTGTCCCATTTCACACGTAGTATCAAAGGCAGCTCTGATGCAACTTTAATTTACCGCAAATAAGATTCCTTTGTAGACATGTGCTGCCTCTGTGGCACTACAAAGTCTGTTTAACCACCCTTTATGCCCTCTATATAGTACAGATTTTGTGCTGCTTTTGTGTTGGCTTTGCTGACTTTAGAACATATTTACCTTATTGTCTAAATGATTGAAACCTCTTTGTAACTTGTTCATGGAAGTGGGCCGCACAGTGGGGAAAGTCCACATGGGACACTGGTCCCTGTCATCCCCCTCCCCATCCCTGAGTGAAAACACACGGAGTAAACATACTGTACGCAAACTTCACAGGTTTGCTGATCGCTCATCTAGGAATGTAAAGCACACACATACATGTCAGAGTCATCAGAGCTTGATTCGTCCTCGTGGCCCTCTGACTTCCAGCGGCGGTATCGATCAATGAGCTCTGCCAGGTATGAGGTTTTCTTGGTGTAGCGGGTGATGAACTTGTGTTTCAGAAGCTCTTTGGCTGTCGGTCTCTGTTGGATGCGAACAGCATATCATAAAAATTAAAAGCAGTTTGCCTCATGTTTTAAAGTTTAATTAGCCTGTTTATACTAAAAGCTAATGGCATCACTGGTGAAGTTTTAATAGAATTACAGGTATTACAGTTCTATATGAATATTATTAAAATATCTACTGTATATGATATTTTATATGGAATTAACTGATAAAAATGGCATATTAAAATTCTATTCCATTTGGCCTAAATAAATTTAGCTTTACAACATTATGTACAGTTAAAAAATGTATATTCATTTTGAGATTGCATAAGATTACATTTAATAGTGCTATAAAAATATTTGTATTTTAAAAAAATAGCTTTAATCATCAGATGATGGCAAAGATGATCTAAATGTAAAAATAGGAGAAATTAAATCAATTACTCAATTGTTAAATTTTTTTGAAATCTATATTAAAATCAATATTAAATTAATAAAAAAAAACTATATTGAAAATACACTGACTAATAACCAATAAGGTACCAATATATTGTACATTCATATATATATATATATATATACATATATATATATATATAATTTTTATTTATTTTTTTAAATAAAGGTACTAACAAATCGTGGATCTTTATTGAGACAAGCCTCAACAAAGTCCTTAAAGGCTTTGCTGTAGGACCCTTCCAGCGCGGGTGGGTTATTTTTAGGGATGAGGAACAAGACTCTCATGGGGTGAAGTTCTGAGTTGGGTGGCTCTCCTTTAGCCAGCTCGATGGCTGTGATACCCAATGACCAGATGTCAGCCTAAGACACAGGGAAGAAAAAAGGGCAAAAAAGTGGGGGTCAGTACTTGTGCCATCTGTCTCTCTGAATATTTAATTGAGCTTATTTTCATCACGCAACAGCAGCAGTCTTGACTAGTTAACAGATGTTCACGTGGAGAACTTGAACATGATACCTGTTAGCTAAATGACAAGCACTTGTACCTTGAAGTCATATGCAGACTGTTTGATGACCTCTGGTGCCATCCAAAATGGAGTTCCTACAAATGTGTTTCTCTTAATTTGTGTGTCTGTTAACTGGCCAGCCACTCCAAAGTCTGCCAGCTTGACTTCTCCATGTTCAGAGAGTAACACATTGGCCGCTGTAGGAAAAAGCAGGGTTATTAATGTAGGGACACTTCACAGAACTAAACCGAGGTAAGTTTTGCAGACTAACCTTTGATATCTCTATGAATCTTCCTCTCTGAGTGGAGGTAGTCCAGTCCTTTCAGTATTTCTCTGAGAATGGTGGCGATATATGCTTCTTCCAAAGGTCCCGGCCTTAGCTGTGCTCAAACACATTAGAGGATGTTAAATATAGTGACATTTCCTGTGCCCTTGACATTTTCCACAGTTTTTCCCTTTAGTAATTTTCCGGCGTTATTCCTCACTTTAAAGAACCCACAAATATAATGAAAAGACCAACTCACCAGGTCCAGAGCCGATCCACCTCCCAAATATTCCATGATTATCCACAGCTTAGAGCCCTGAAAAACACAAGAAACCACAAGAAATTCTTAGTATTACAACTGATGGATTTTAGTATTATTTAGATACTTTTATAGTATTTGTTAAAATTTTGAATGAGCTTTTATTTTTGTTTTCAGTTCTCATTTTAATTTAAAATTTTATTAATTTTTATGATCAAAATTTGATAACACTTTACTTAAAGCCTTTATATAATGCATTATAAAAGTAGTTGCGTTGTAATGCGTTGTATGATCTCATGACTAAATGTAACCCCAGTTAGAATTCACTATAATACTTCTAATCTATTCATTTTTACACCATTAGAAAGTATAATGCACTAAAACATGACAAACAAATCGAAATATTATTTTAACTTTGGTTACAATTATTTATAAAAAGGTATAATGCATTACAATATGAATACCTTTATATAATGCATTATACATAAAAGGTTTGAGTGTTAGTGTTTATTTTTTCTATATAATTTGCATTTTATTTCCATTTTAGTAGCTTTAGTACTTCAATGTAAACTTATTCCACTTACAGTATTTCTACTTAGTTGCCAAGTTTTTCATTTAATATATATTTTTTTTAGTTATTAGTTTTATTTAGTTATTAGTTATAGTTTCAGTTAACCATAGCAGCTATGGTTTGAGACACACTGGTCACTGTCTACTTTTTCTGTATGGAAAAAAAAAACAGCTGAAAGTTTGGAAAATTCCTCATTTTGTGTTTCATGGAAGAAAGTCATTGACACTTTATAATAAAGTACCATGAACCACCGATGAACATTGTTCATTCATTATTATTCCTAAAACGTACATATACAAAATGTATTTGTATATGTAGAAATGAACATTTTTCCGTCTTAAAGTATTGCTTATTTTTAGTGCATAATCTAATCTGAAGTCATTGTAAAGTGAGTGTTACCAGGAGGTCATGTGTTTTTTAAAAGGATGGCATTTGGATAAACTATTCCTTTAAAACTACAGAAATAGCATGTAATATAATAAGAGCTGTGCCTGAAAGAAAGAAATCTCCACAAACCGTCAGATAGGAGCCGTAGTATCTGGTGACATAAGGGCTGTCACACTGGCTGAGGACCGTGATCTCCTGCTGGATGTCTTCAATCTCATCCTCTGCTTCCTCCAAGTCAATAATCTTAATGGCCACCACCTCTTTTGTGCGGTTGTTTATGCCCTTGTACACCTCTCCAAAAGAGCCTTTACCAATTCGTTCCAATTTAGTGAAGTATTCCTCAGGATTCAAACGTGAATTCTAAAGAAAAACAAAAAAGATTTTTCAATTCTTACCAGATATTTATGACAAGATCCAACACTGTGTGTTTTCTTTACACAAGTGATGAACTTTATATGTTGTCCTATTATTCAAGCAACAAATGCAGGAAGATCTACCCAATCATCACTCCACTGAAGGTCCGGAGAAGATGAGAATCAATAAAGAGAATTGTTAGAAATCCCATGTAGTTTTTTAAGCAAATTTTTCATTTTTCTGCTGTGCCTAACCACTAGGAAAACACTTGGAGCATCTGCTTCCTTGCTCGGTACAACATTGCACTGACAATCCATCTGGAAGTGGCACTGTTTTATCAAAACAACAACAAGCTCTTTTGACGACAAGACTCAACGTTCAGGTGATAAAAGACCTCCTCTTGGTATCAGCTCGACATCTGATTTCCGCATTCGTCACACATTTATTGCACCTTTCTAAAGCACTGAGCAATCAAAACGCAAACCTTTACTATTCTTGGTAGTACCACCCATTGGAGGCTCCATAAAATGAGATCAACAGGGTATTTTTAACAATTCTCAGAAAGACGAGTTAATTATTCTGCCAGCTACACCTGTGCGATCGGTGGGTGCGCCACTCTTTCATCACAGATACTCTGAGGTTCAACCCTCATCAAAACATGATACACTGCAATTATCATACTGACCGACAAAACGTGCGCATGGCCAACATAACATAAACAGATGGCATCCATTATCATCTGGTTCGGTACAAAATAACCACACGGTCTCATATTTAATATAACGGTTTTACACTGGGGAAAAACTGTGTTTTTCCTCTATTTTTCTCTGTTATGGTGTGGTGTCAAAAAGTGTGATGTGAAGAGACTCAATACGATATAACAGATGCGATCAGAGATGCATAATCTAAATAAATGTTAACTGACCATCAACATTTCCATTTTTGCAACCCTGTTACCAACATTTGAGATATTTTGCAAAGCTCTAGCAATAAATGTTTAAGAAATGTCAAAATTAAATGGACATAAAAAAAAAACAGGGTTGCAAATTTTAGCCTAAATTATGACGTTGCTCAATAGGACTAGCTAGTTTGGGACAATATTTTGGTTTTCTAGTTAGTGATAATATTTTACGTGAATTAAAGGATATGTTTGATATTTTTTTCTTTAAATAACTAGGCTAACAGGGCTGAAAGGCCAAGCTGGACACAAGCGGTCCATACTTCAATTTGTACAAACATTGAGATAACATTATCTGTGCTCCCTCCATGCTGTAAATGATCTGATTTCATGAAGTATTGTGAGATAGCAGGGCTGTTCAAAATGTGGGGAACAACTAAATAATAACTATTATAATTAGCTACTATTATTAGTTAAATATTAGCTTTTAGTGATAAAAAAAAATTACAATAGTCTTAACTAGACAGGCAAAAGTTCCCTTCTTAAGGGGTAGCCTACTGTCTGTTTCAAAATCAGAATTCTAGATTGGAGCTGCAGTTTGAATAGGCTACTTTTCATAAATCATAGCGGCCATCATATCAGCTTTCAACCATGAAAAGAAAAAAAAGAATTATGATATTCAGTTATGATATTGCTCCAAATTTTAATTTCGCTGCACCCTGAGTTGTGATCTATTCTAAACCCTATTAAAGAAAGAGACTGTATTTTCTTTATTTACCTGGGGGTTTTTTCCCCCAAGAGGAACATCATGTAAACCGCCTACACTTTAGTTCACATTAGGTAAATGTCACACTTTACATAACAGAACAATGTATTTACATAAACTACACTGTAAAAAATAAAATTTCCAAGTTGTAAAACAAAGATTATTGGAGTATGTTTTACAAGGAAATACTGTAATATTTCACGTTTAATGTGTTACTTGTACAATTTACAAGCAATTTCGGAGTAAAGAATTATGCAAATCCCACACCATTTTTTTCCAGTGTAACTACGTGTACTCATTATATTATAACCTATTATTTAGTGGAATTTATAATTACAAAAGCTTACTATAGTACAAGGACACTGCAGCTAATGTTAAGTTCAATCATCATCCAAAAAGAACAATAAGTAACTCTTATGTCTCAGTATGGAAGCCATGCCTGGAGGGTTTAGGTGTCATCTTCATCTCTCTGGATTACCTGGTTCCGAATGTTCTGAAGGTGTGCCATGTCCAGCTTAATCTACCTCCAGATCGGGGGTTCTTCTCAGATTTTTCCTCTTTCTCTCCTTCTTGGACAGTCACCCACCAAAGGAACAGCTTGTTCCCAATCCACGCCTCTCTAAATCATTCCAGTGGATCAGGCTGACCGGCTCTATGATTTACAAGGATTTTAATATGAAATCCTGTCCATACATCAGAGCAGACACTCAGTCTTTGGTATGGATATTTACGGTTTATGCTCTGCACAGGAGACTCCCTCTGTCTATGAAACCCCCGCTACTCTGACTAAGAGAGAGGAATTGTGTTAAGCGCGTGCGTGACCCAAAGACTGCTGGGAACCGTAGTTTTTCACTCACCACGCTGGCTATTGTGGTGTGTTATGCAACAAATGATATTTTTAGAGATTCGCAATTTAGGTATGCGAGTATAATATGTAAATGTTCTACTTTAGCTTAAACATTTCCTATTTATCATACAACAGATGGACAGTTGCACACTCGAGTCGTTTTATTTAGCCTAGCTAATATGACAACAAAAAAAATACCATGCTGCCATTAGTATATTGAAGACCTTATATGAGCAAATCATAGCTCTTTTCTTTGCCTTAAGTCTACATATTCCCCTAAACATCACTCTCACAAATCTTTAATGAAAACATTATTTGAATTCTTTAATTAATTGGAGAAACACTTAGCTTACATGATTTCAGGTTTGTCTACATTGTGATGGCATTTGAGTTGTTTTCAGCTTCCTGTTATTGTGTACAGAAAGATTTCTTGTGCAATATATGTGCAAAGTGCTGGTCACTTTCACTCTGGGGTTTGTCACAGTGGTTGTCCTTTTCTAAAAAACCATTTCATGCAACTAGTCTATTTTTTTATATAGAAAATCTGTCATGACCTGCCAAGTGGGGAAAATATGTAGAACCATTATCATAAGGGACATAATGGCATGAGATCAAGGAGTGCTTTTTTCTGTTTTCAGTTCATTTTGTGTTCAGTCAGAGCATGACCTGCCTTGCTTTGATAGTCAGTTTGAACTGGCCTGTTTCTATACCAAAATTATGATCCCTCAGTCTGTATGAATTTTCTTAGTGGTAACAGTGGTTAGATATTCTGTCAAAAAAATTTTTCTCTATTTAGGGACAGTTTGTTCCAATTTATTCCAATATGTCATGTGTAGTTTCAGTTTATGTCATCTTAGACATTTTTCTTTTTGTTTTATATTTTGTATAATAAATTCAATATGAATTTTCTTAGTGGTAACAGTGGTTAGATATTCTGTCAAATTTTTTTTTCTCTATTTAGGGACAGTTTGTTCCAATTTATTCCAATATGTCATGTGTAGTTTGTTTATGTCATCTTAGACATTTTTCTTTTTGTTTTATATTTTGTATAATAAATTCATATCACATTTCACACTTGTTTTTCTTTTAGTGTTCATAATAAACCATTACTTTATTGACAAAATGCCTTTGTAGGCTAGACATCACATCCATATACTTAGTTTCAATATACACAATGCCCTTCATGCTTTGTTTTGTATAGCCTTAATAAAGTTTCTTGTTGGAATCAAGGTAATTATAGTTTTAAATGTTTTTCTAAGGGCACTTTTTCTAACCTGAAGCCTTATTTGGTCTTTGTGGCTATATATTTATTTATAAATGATTACTTTTTTTTCTGTCGGAAATTGTAAAAAAGGCCAAAATTCTGCCTTAATCCTCTTTTACTGTCAAACAGGAGGCATTTTCACCTCACACCAAGATTACATTGATATAATCTTTTTTTATGATTCTGAGTCTGTTTTCCTGTTAATTTATTTTCAGTTTAAAGATTTCATATATTTCCAGATCACAATCGGTTATGGGTGTTCTTGTAAAAATAGTGTACTAAGGAAATAATTTTGTGGTACTAAGGAAATAATTTTTTTGTTCCTTCTTTTACCTGTAGGGAGCAGTATTGTACAAAAATATTGTCCAAAGCCAGGATACATTTATTTATTTACATTTATTTCAGGGTTCAAAGTAATTGTTGATTTGTAAACTGACAAGATTTTATTTTTTATCTCTAATCCTATCTCTATTTTGATTATAAAAAGTCGGACATGAAGAAGGACCGTAACCGATGAGAAGTCATGTGATGGGCATGCAGAGGCATGTAGAGTTTCTGCAGAAAACTTAAACATTATTCCTCAGAAGTGTGGTGTGTTACAACTTACTGAAGATTACTGGTCTCTACAGTGTCTCATTATTCACTGGAAATTAATTAAATGTAAACTATAGCAGCAGTAGCCTAACACTGGCCTCCATCTGTCTGTATTCAGTTGTGTTTTAACAAGATAAACTGTCACAAGCTATTTTTAATAGGCCTTAGAATCAGATTGAATATTTTAGTTTTTAAATTGGGATACAGAGGAAGCCTCAAATGTGGTCAGAAAAAAAGGAACTGTATCATTGTGTGCCACTGAGATACGCTTCAGCTTTCAACTCATTATGTTCCTATGTTGAACAGAACTGCCTGGTTGATCTTGTTCTACTTTTTGTTCTTTTCTGTCTCTGTATTTAAGGAAGTTCACTGTATTGTGCTTGAATAAGCCTTTTTATTATACTCCATCACTGAATCGGTTATTCAACATTGGAAACTTGATATGTTTTGCATATTCCTGCTTACAAGGATTTACTTGACATGTCAAAACAAATCTTGGTTTCATGTGTTTCTTTGGGAAAGCCGTTGTTTCGGCTGGGTGGGTGGCTCTAATGAATTCTAACTGACACGCTTGGAGCAAAAACAGTAATGACTTGCAAAACAACTCTATCAAAGATGGTGGGTGGGACTGGAGTAACATGACCTTTTTTTTGTTCAACAACTACTGTATGCACATTAAAATACCTTTTACAAACATTTTATACACAAAACTGTCCTTGTTACAAGAAAATAGGCATTTAGTGAGTTTGTGGCTGGCAAAAAGCACATTGGACTAAAAAAAAAAAAGCAAAAGCATCTACTGTATTTTGTCCATTATTTTGTATCAAATTATAGTTTGGTTGGCAACATTTTGCAATTTCCATACTTAAAATGACAATGAGGTTGACCTACAATGATGATAGATAGATAGATAGATAGATGATGGATAGATAGATGGATGGATGGATGTTGAAACACTTCTTAAACCTGAAATGAGTTTTGTAAATCCAGTGGTCAAATGCTGTCTAGCCACCTAACTAGTGACTGGTCTTTTTGTGAATGTCCACAAAACTGGAAGACTTTTTGAGTGTAGGCCTAGATATAAGGGGTAGGCTATTTTAGAAAGGAAAATTTAAAAGATAAAAAAGAGGAATTAGGGAGAATCAATAAATTATTGCTATTGAATAATATGTAATCATGTAATCAATAAAAAAGTAACTGTAGTCCAGGCCCGGATGCATCCCCTAGTATTGGTAGGTTTAGGAGTAGGTGTGGGGGAGGGGTTGGGATTAGGGGTGGGATTGGGATTAGGCAATCAGATAGCGATTTCAAGGAGGGGATGCATAATCTGGCAGGGGTACAGAATTCGTCTGCTGTGAGTGCAGGCAGGGACAGCATGTTTCAACCTTAGTGACATGACAACACCGCGGCCCAAAACAACAGACCGGTGTCGTGCCGAATTCTGCACCCCTGCCAGATTATGCATCAGAAACAGCCCACACTCTCTAAATTTTCTTTAACTGAAAATATGCATTTTCATTTATTCATAGGCTATGGTTGCAATAAAACTTTAGTTAAAAAATGTAAGTGCCACTGTTTAAAAAATGCTTTATTGACTGACCTTTCATAGACGTTCTGTTATGCTTTCAAATTTCATTCCATTTGTATGTAATTTCACAGTATTTTCACCTCCTAAATTACTACACTACTTGTGCAGTCACATTCTATAATGGTAGGCTACAATTTACTCAGACCGATGACATTTTTGTATGACATTAAAATTCTTTTTAGAATAATTGTACATAAATAGGTTAAGTAAAACAAATGTGATTTTTTTTTTCTTCTGGTAACTTTTTAACTGCAGGCAGACATACATTATGGTACAGTACAAATATTTTGAGTGTCCCTTGTTCTGTTGCTTATTCCTTTAAAAAATTACAATTATGTCCCTTATTTTCCATAAGTACCTTATTTTCCATTTCTTAAGTTACATCAAAACAAAAGCTCTAGAAAAATACAATGAATTACAAGGCTGTAGAGAACAGTGCACTATTGCAGACTTATATCTACTGAGGTTTTAATTACATTATTTTAATAGTCAGTCATGAACTAAAGTGGGCCGGTCTATAAGGCATGAAACTCCAGGGCTGAAAATGAGTCCCACTCCGGCCCTGCTGTAGTCTGATTACAAGACTATTTAATTAAAAATAGACTACTTATTTTTTTGGAATCTGATTACATAATCCAGATTAAATGTAATCAGTTGGCCAGCTCCATAAATATAGATAGACAGACAGACAGACAGACAGATAGATAGATAGATAGATAGATAGGTGTTTGTTTTCTACATTTGTTCTTTGATTAATCAAATCTTCTAAACACTAGCTCTTCTAGAAGGGCGGACTATCAAAGCCATAACAGGTTATCTCCGCCTTAACGGAGAGCTTTTCCATAGAAGGAGACTTCATGTGTGCAGCCCATCCAAACAGACCAAAGCCAGACAGCACTGCTTCCTGACAGCAGTTTCATCTCGCAGACTGCACCTCACAAATCTGCAGAGAGAACAATTCGCTGTCATTAAAAATGTCGATATTCGAGACTTTCTGAGGATTTAAAAGACTTTCCAGAAACAGCAAATGTAATCGATCACTGACTCTCTGCTCTTTTATCAGGTTCACGTTCATTCCAACAGAAGGTGAGAGCGAGTCTTCTCTATATAGTAGGCTAAAACACGCGCGTTTTCTTCTTTATGCAGATCGTTTAAGGCGCCATCAGACTTTGGAAACAAGAGGGTGGAGAAGAAACGCTTTCATACACGGCGATAAAGGTGGAGGTTGTCAGCTGATTGTAATTGATCTCCACTCATGAAGGGCATGGAGATGTTGCGCCGCTCCTCAGTGTTTGCGGCTGAAGTCATGGAGGTGTTTGATCGCTCTCCCACGGATAAGGAGCTCGTGTCTCAGTCTAAAGTCTTGTGCAGGGATTACATTCACTCCAGACTCCATCGGGCTGGAATCGGATGGTCTAAACCAGAACATGGATCCGGAGGAACACTGGCTGAGGTGTCTTCAGTTCTTCTGTGGTTGGGTAAGACATTTGACGTTTCACATGTGTACATTCATGATTAATGATTATGGGAATTTGCCATGGTGTTACAAGTACTAGTGAAGTGAACATCATATATATATATATATATATATATATATACTAAGGTACTGTATACCTATCTACAGTATCTGTTTGAATTGTGGGAGTCTTTTACCGTTAAATTCACGGTCATTTTTTACAGTGTACAGTGTCTGTCTGAATTGTGGGTTGATATATTGAGGTTATATTATGGATCTATTTTAAGACCAAGCTAAAACTGCACAGAACTTCCTGTCAATTTTCATTCTTTCTTGAGCTGTGCTTGTCTGGTTCATACCAAAATAAATGAAAAAACGAGGTATTCATTAATGTTCTGTGAACTTTCAGAAATGAAAATAAACACATGTTTCTCAGCTTCCTCAAAGCCAAACCATACGATTGCGTAATATTTTACAACACTCTTGCAAGGTTCGTCTGTGTCTCACCCACTGTAAAGTAGGCTACTTTGCCTTTTGTACCATGTTGAGCTATCTTCCACATTCCTTTCTTTCTACCTTTCATGCCTTTGGACATTCTGAGCCCTTTCACGAGATTGGATGCAATGACTATTGATGACGTTTAAACTCACATCATCTGTTGATCAGACACACTACAAGTTGCCTAAACATATACCACGTGACTGTCATCTGAGTGACTCTCATCTGTAAGAACCTGTTTTCTCCTTAAAGGGAAAAGCACACCAATTTTAATTTGAGACAGCTGTGTAACTGGGGGGGAGCTGCTTTTTGTGGACAAAGCATGCAAACATGCAGATCATTATCACAAGAATGATTGAGAGTTTCCCACCCACATTTAACCTGTATTGTCCTGAAAGACATGTAGCTACTCCTTGCATAGACACCTCACCCGCCTGAATCACTGACATAAAATGGATGATTCAGGTCGGTGAGACAGCTGAAAACATAGCTGAAGACTTATTTAAAGGAGTAGTTCAACCAAAAATGAAAATTTAGGGATATTCACTCACCCTCAGGCCATCCAAGTTGTAGATGAGTTTGTTTCTGTTCATTGGAACAGATTTGAGCATATTACATCACTTGGGTTAAAATTAAGATGCATTAATGATGGATTTGTTTCTTAAAAACTAGCAGCTTTTTGCTTCAAAAGATGTTAATTGATGGAATTGATGGTCGGGTGGATTACTTTTGGATTGTGATGTTTTTATCAGCTGTTTGTACTCTCATTCTGATGGCACCCATTCACTGTAGAGTATCCATAGGTGAGCAAGTAATGTAATTTTCTGCAAATCTTCATTTTGGGTGAACTATTCCTTTAACAGACAGTTTCACCATCAGGACGTTGCAATATAACAGCAGCAATATAATTGGCTTCTCATATGAAAGAATGATGAAAAGATACAAACAATGCTATTAATAGCAGGTTTTAAGGTTAGATTAGAGTAATTATGCACTGTCTTTGTGTCATGCTTCTCTGAATTAGTGGTTTTATTCAATACGACTCTTGACAGGTTCTTTCTATGATGAGAAAACCGATCGTTTGAGCCGAGGGAAAATAAAAACAAATTTATCTCTCTGTCTCCTAGGTGATGAGCTGGAGTACCTGCGACCCAATGTGTACCGCAACGTAGCAAGACAGCTCAACATCACAATTGCATCTGAGAGTATAGTCTCTGATGCCTTTTTGGCCGTTGCTGCAGAAATCTTCTCTACAGGTTGGTCAATGCTTTGTCTTAAAATACATTTAGTACAGAAAACTCTTTAGGTAAACTGGTCGGTGCATCTGGTTTCAGAGATGTTGTCCACATTTCCTTAAAGGCATAGTACACCAAAAAAGGAACATTCTCTCATGGTGTTCCATACCTGTGAGAGCACAAAAGAAGATATTTTGACAAATGTTGGTAACCAAACAGTACTGGTTGTCACTGACTTCCAATGAATGGAAAAGAAACTGAAACATTTGCTAAAATATCTTCTTTGTTCCATAGAATAAAGTTATACAGGTTTGGAATAACAAGAGATTGAGTAAATAATTTTTTGGCTGAACTATCCCTTTTAGTGGCTTATACACTTATTTGAGAGAGGATAAAAATGAATCCATTATGACATTTATATATACACACAGAGAAACGGTGCTGCACTTGACTAGAGAACTCTCAGCACCATAAAATATGGATTTTTCCTGAAAGTAAACAGTGTCTGGCACCATGGAAGTTCTCATTCCCTTTGCTGCATACTGTACATCGCTTATATTTAGTACAAGCCCTTGGGATTCAGCTTAGTTCATATAACTTCAACCCTTATTTGACCTCCCAGATTTAGAGTTTAGTAAAATGTGGTCTGTTTTTCAACTTGAGCAGCTCTTAAGATGTGCTGTAACATGTTCACCTCATGTGTCCAGGAAAACATTCTTTGTTTTTTTTAAGTAATAAAGCATAATTGCTCTTGTCAGTCAAAGCAGGACAACAAAGATTCCTCGCTGGACCCGGTGACACCCTTGTACCTCCTGTCTGTACACATACCTGTCCTGAAGCAGTGCAGCTGAACTGGTCACTGGTGTTCACTTAATTTATTTTATTTTATTCATTTATTTTTTACCCTCTGAGTGAGCATTTTTCATGTGACTCTGCACTTTTTCATATGGCTGTGCAACTATATAGAAATGAAGATTTATTTTGATGTTTTCACAATATGCTTTATATATTGTAATACATATTTAAAAATTCTATATAAAATATATTGAAAAATATATGTATATTCACTTTTGCTTTTTTAATTAGTTATTTTGTGATAATTTCTGTTCAGTTTTACTGTGACTATTTCTAAGATCATTTAAAATAAATAATGGTGCAATTTTATGCATAAAAATATGTTATTCATAGCATTTCGAAAAGAAATCAAAATTATTCCATGTTTTACTTTGTGGCTTAGGAATGTAAGCTGTAGAAATGGTGTTTTTCTAATGCATTGGTGTACTAAAACTTAATCTACTTAAATTTTATAGCTGATTCTGTCAAGAGGAAGCATTTTAGCAGATTTTTTATACTCGAGTAAATCAAAACCATTAAAGCAATTTACAAAATTAGGCCTACATTTAGTCTCTGAACTAGAATGGAAAAATCCAATGGGAAAATGCTGACTTTGAGGTGTGCGAGTAGATTTTATCAACTGTTGGATCTTTCTATTATTTATTTATTTATTTATTTATTTACATTTTTTTTTTTTCAAAAGCTTTTTTTAAATGGAGTCACATGTTAGACTCTTCAAGCCTTGCAAAATTTCCTTACAGATTTCTTAGTTCAGTTTGTTTTCTATTTAACGTTAAATCTACCAGTCACAACAGAGATGCAAGATCCTAACTGCATGCAGGAAAATCCAGACTTTTTTTGTTTGTTTGTTTTTTTGGCACTGACAGTGCTTCTGCATTGATAGATGGTTATATTATTGCACAAAAGGAAGGCAATAGACCAGTATTTTGAGTGCCAATGTGCATCTACATTTATTTAATACATGTCTTCATTTGATTTGAAACCGTTTGCTGTAAACTGTAAAATATTCCCTCTGAATTGTATAACTTGACGTTCCGTTCTTACAAGAGACAGAGGGAGGGAATGTTTCTTTTTATCTTGAACTTCAAACCAGCTTTTATCTCTCATATGCCTCAATATGGTTTCCTTTTGCCTTTGTGTTTCCTGTCTTTGCTAGTCACAGATTAGGTTCCTGGGTTGATGTGTTTATGTCTGGCTATTTGATGTTCCCAGACGGGGGTTTGCAGCTTTATTACGTTTTGTTTCATCCCAGGCTGAAAAGTTTAAAGGTTAGAGTAGTGTATCTAGGAGTCCATTGATCACATTAGCTCTAATAAATCATAATGCCCACTTGTTAAACGAAACATGCTAGTATTTTAGCCTTTTCATTAAATTCAGACCCATGACCTTAATGCATTTATGATGGAGGGAAAGCAAAGCATGTGTACCTTTTCAACTGCTATTGAAGTCATTACGCTGTTAAATGTACTGAACATGTTATAGCCACATTGAATCACATATACTGTATAACGAGATTGTCGTCACAAGTCAAACGTGAATTTGTTCTGCTAAAAAAATTAAATGTTGCTTGTGTCTTTCTGGCTGACACACCAGCGGATGGCCTGCCTGGCAGTTATATAACAATAATAATGTTCTGTAAGAAATAGGGAGGGATTATCAGGAATTTTCATGACTCACCTGGTTATGATTTTCATACACACTTCCACCAGTACACACACATATTTTACAGTATATACTGTCAGTGGAAATAAATGATTTGATTAAGCTTGAAATGCATTAGTTGGAACACTTTACCTCTTTGCCTGTGTCAAACAAAACAGGCAACACGAGAGATTTAACAGCACATGATCTTGCAATGCAGCATTTTAAATGTGTTCTGAATAAATGTCCGTGGACAAGGACAGACTGTCAGTCGGATTATATCTCGGATTATATGTCTCTCTACAGGTGTAACATGGGGGAAAATTGTGTCTCTGTATGCTGTGGCCGGAGCTCTAGCTGTGGACTGTGTTCGGCATGGGCATCCAGCGATGGTGCACACCATTGTCGACTGCATGGGCGAGTTTGTTCGCAAAAGCCTTGTGTCATGGTTAAAGAGGAGAGGAGGTTGGGTAAGCAATAAATCCATTAATCAGTACAATTCATTAACAAAAAAGTTTGCTTTTATCATGCTCCTGGCCCAAACATAATACTTGATTCTGATTGGTCAGGTATAGCAATTAGCAGTCGATTTCCTAATATTCGCCATTGTCCGTGTGGCTTATGTTTAGCAGACCGCTTGTTTGTGTAACAAAAACTGTCGCTGCTTTCTTGTTTTTCGTATCATGCTGTGGACTTGCTCTCTCTTACAAACACAAATGGCGCAATCTTGCATCTCAGGTATTGAATGGATTGAAACTGACTTCAGAGGACTTCAGTTGTAGTGTTACTGTAACTGTTACTGTACTGTTTTTTTTTAAATAGATGCAACACGTTATTTTTCACTGGTGGGAAAAAATTGGAAATTATTATTATTTTTTTAATGTACTTTGTCAAATCATCATATAAAAATGATTTCTGAAGGATCATGTGACACTGAAGACTGGAGTCATGGCTGTTGAAATTTTTAAAGGGGTCATGATGTTGCTAAAAAGAACATTATGTTGTGTATTTGGTGTAATGAAATGTGTTTATGCGGTTTAAGGTTCAAAAGCGTCACACACTGCGGGCTTGAGTGAGCGGAGGCCGGCGGGCTGAGTGAGCGACGAACGGTGGGCTTGAGAACGGCGCGGCCGGCGGATTCGACGAAGGAGCGTCCGGAGGGCTTGCGGCAACCACATGTGACGACCCCGGGCTGGACTCCGCTTCGTCCACGGTGAAAGCCAATCCGGCGATCCACAGCGCGAAGTTGATGTATTTCCTCAGCAACCAGCACGGATCAGCTCCAGGCATGACGAAGCGGATATCATCCTCTTTTGGAAGGCCAAACAAAGTAGTTTCGCTTTCACAACGAAACACCGTGTCTCCATGGCATGGTGGCGGCGGCAACAACAAAACTACAGCGAGAATAAAAGTTACGCCTTCTTTCTTTGCGTGAACATTTGGGCGGCGTTATGCAAATCTTCCCACATCGTGACGTAGGTATGTGGGGGCGTGTTAGAACGAGCCGTTTTAGGTAGGTGTGGTTGACTCTTAACTTTTATAAAGAATATCTCTTTGGATTTGAGACTTTAGTCTTTGCAAATTTACAGATCTTCTTTATGCACCAAGAGCTTGTAGCACTTCAAAGAGAAAGGAAAAATTGAAATCGCATCATATGATCCCTTTAAGAAATGTCTTTCTTTTTTTGTGTCCATAAAATGAAAGTGAGTGGTCACCAAAACTGGTTGCAATACCTTCTTTTGTGTTCAGCAGAAGACAAATTGTCATACAGGTTTGGAACAACACTAGGTTGACTAAATGATGACAGAATCTGCATTTTTGGGTGACACCTTTTTTTTTTTTGTTTAACTGAAAGTACCATTGTGCTGTGTGTTTATAGATCTGAGCTAAGGCCCAGAAAGAACCCAGACTTCTGCCTTTCCAATCTTTGTCCAGTATTTAGACAGAACGTGCAGTGTTCATGAAGCTTATGGGTGGGAATCTGATCAATCCCTCAGAAAGAATCAGAATCAGAATGAGCACAAAGACGGCACAGTTCAGCGATCCTGTTGAATGAGGAGCTGTGCTGGTACTGTACAGGTGCATCTCAATAAATTAGAATGTCGTGGAAAAGTTCATTTATTTCAGTAATTCAACTCAAATTGTGAAACTCGTGTATTAAATAAATTCAATGCACACAGACTGAAGTAGTTTAAGTCTTTGGTTCTTTTAATTGTGATGATTTTGGCTCACATTTAACAAAAACCCACCAATACACTATCTCAACAAATTAGAATATTTATTCCAGTATTACAAACTTATTTTAAGACATCTGTTATTCTTACCAAGGCTGCAGTTATTTGATTAAAATTACAGTAATATTGTGAAATATTATTACAATTTAAATAAAGGTTTTCTATTTTAATATGTTTTAAAATGTAATTTATTCCTGTGATGGCAAGGCTTATTTGCTATCACAGGAATTAATTAAATTTTAGAATGTAATGTATTACAATAGAAAGTAGTTGTTTATGTAATAAACTATTGTTAATGTAATACAATTTCACAATATTATTGTTGTGTTTTTACTGTATTCTCTTTATTTTTAGACTTCTTTTAAAAAATCTTAATTATTTCAAACTTGTAAAAAAAAATCTTAATGTGAGTAATGATGTTGAAAAATTTGTAATATAAGAAATTATTCTTAGGAGTAGTTAGAACACTGTTATCTAGGTCAACAAGTTTGATGTTCTGTCACTTATTTAGAAGAGTGAACACAAAGAACACATTCAGAACATATAAAGGATCAAATTTCAAATTATTGGTGGAGGCACAGCATGAAAAAGGGGTTAATGGGTTAATTGGGTAAGTGAAAGTCGTAATGGTTGCTTCAGGCGAAATCATTCTCAACATTTTTCAAGGTGTTTTCCTCTTGGGAGTGTCCTGATTTTGCAACTGCGGTTTTAGTACAAAATGGGCACACCCACAGACTGAACTCAACCTGAAAACAAGGACTTTATCATCAGGAGCACTAAACGAAAGTCTGTATAGTATAAAGCAGAGACTGGTAGATGGTATTTTCCATGTTGTTGATGTGAGTATGTGGGTAGTCGTGTCTATGTGCCATTCTGCGTGTTTTGCTCTGTGGAATTGCCCTGGGAGCTGAATGAAGGGCCTATTCACACACACAGATACACAAAAACACCACTGAGTAAATTTTCTTTTTAATTGCAATTCCTAATTAAGGGATGTCCCCATCTCTCATTGCCTTCAGTAAAGTTGCCTCTTGATTTGAATTTCTTTTTCACATCTTAAATTATAGCCAGGCTTTAAAAATGATCATCATTGTGCAATTAGCTTCTGTTTGGCCAGATCTTTTTTTATTATTGATACTTTAACAAAGATGCAAAAAATTGATCAAAAGTGACATTAAAGGCATGTAAAATGTCACAAAAATATATTTCAAATAAATGTTTATTTTGAACTTAAAAAAAAGAATTATGGTTTTCTCAGAATTATTAAGCAGCAAAACAGTTTTCAACATAATCAAAATAAATGTTTCTTGAGCATCAAATCGGCATAGTTTTTAGTGATTATGTAACACTGACAAATGGAATAAAGGCTGCTGAAAAAATCAGCGTTTCCATCTCAGAATGGCATTTAAATTGAAAACAGTTACTTTAAATTGTTAATATTTCACAATATTTCTGTTTCTACTGTATTTGTGATCAAATAAATGCAGCCTTGGTAAGCATAATATTATATTATCTCTTTTGTGTGGGTAAATTTGCTTCTTAAAAAATTGAAAAAGTTTGCCAAATCCAAACAAACTGACCTTTAATCATCTGAATGTGTATTCAGCTAATTTGGAACTTTAGTAAAATTTCTGTCATGACAACTCTCTGAGGGATTGGCATGGTAATGTACATGATAATGTTAATGTATTTGGTCTTAGTGGAATAGATCTGCTATGCTGCTGCGAATACATCCACAACTTGCTGCTGTGAGCATGTAAGAAATACTGCTGCTGCACATATAGCACATATGAATAACCCCCATATAGCATACATGAATCACCTCGTAGCAGATCTATACAGGTGGAGCTGGGGAAGGTGGAGGGTTTCTGTGCTCTGCAAAACTGCTACAGCAAACAAAAGCCAGGTATTTGAATATTAAGCAGTAATCTCATTGGCTACCTATACAGGAGAGAACCAGTCAGCTGCCATGTGCCAACGATGTCGCCAGGTCAGATTGAGCTATCGGACTGCGCCATCTAGAGTTTCATGCCAGAACTCTGTATTTGGCCAACCTGGTAATGCTGCATGCTGAAATGTATCATGTTTAGACTACTGAATGTTGGCTTTGGCCTAAAGGGTACATACTTCCGTGCAAACTGCAGTTCCTTTTCCTTTTGTTGATGCCAGATGAACTAAGAAAAAAACAGTAAAAGAAATTGAAACGCCAAACTCCATATCTGAATGTGTTGCATTTTAATAATGTTTTTTTTTTCAGCACTATTGAGTATGTTGATTATGATATTTAAATATTTTCTTTGTTCTCTTACAGGCGGACATCACAAAGTGTGTAGTCAATACAGATCCCAGTTTCCGTTCTCATTGGCTGGTGGCAGCTGCCTGTGCCTGCGGTCACTACCTCAAGGCTGTGGTCTTCTACCTGCTGAGAGAAAAATAAAGAGCAGCGCAAACAAGTGACGGACAGCTGGACTCTTCCAAAACTGGCAGAAGGGGTTTCTAGTCACTGCTTAAGCCTTTCACTGCTCTTGATGTGTTTACACTTGCACAAAGTTTGCACTTTTTCTTTAAAGGATATTCTTGCGCTCCAAGATGCACTGTTATCTTTAAGGCTTTAAGTGTTTAACCTGGCCTCTTGCACTCTAGGCATTCCTTGCTGTTACCGATTTTATTGAATCTAATGTTGATATGCAAAATACCATGGCCGATGGGACACAGCTGAGAGGAAGCTATTAGGTGCGTTCGACTTGAAGCACGGCTACAGACAGCAGTCAACGAGAGTAGCCGCTTGCAGTCGAGGGTGGAGTTGAAAACGGAGCCGTCAAGCCGGACACATTCTACTCCCGTTAGTGACGCTCACGCGGTGTTTGCATACTCAATATTTGTCAAATACACAGACGTTTCAGAAACGTTTTCATGAGCAACAGAAAGGCGAGGCGCATCTCAAACAAGCCTAATGCTGCGCCAGCTGAGTCAGCCGGCTGCTCTCGAAACGCTATCGCGGTACTTTGATGCCACACGTGACAGTGACGTGGCGCCGGTTCAAGTCGGACTAAATTTCTAACCAGCATGCACTGCTTCAAGTCAGCCGCCGATCGGTTTGCGCGGCGCCGCATGACGTCGAACGCACCTATTGTGACCTTTGTATTTGCGTGTGAAATACAATGTTCATGTACTTGGACCAGTGCTGCCTAGACCAACGTTGTCTAATCAGAAAGTTTCTCTGATTATTATTACATTTTTCCCTGTCTCAAGTGGTTTTGATGATCTCAAAATGCAGATATCCACAATGCAGTATGAAAAATGACCAGGAGTTCATGGGAAAACAGATCTGTGTGAAATGGAGATCAATATCAGGATTATATTCTTGTATTTCCCAAGGAAAAACTCCAAACTACTGTATGCAAATGACTGTGGGAGAGTGAAAACAAAGTCGATTTTGGTTGACTAATAATGAAAAATAGATATATGAACATTTGAACGTATGACATTTCAGTTCATGCCATATTTCATGTCGGAACCTGTCAATTAGTTTTTCATAGTGTTGTCTCTCTCTTTGTATTTCCCCCCCCCCTGTGTAGTATTTTACCCAAATCTTATATTTGGCGTTGTTGGTGCCACCTTGAACAACTGTAAGATATCATGGAGCCATCAGTATAATAACTTAAAACTTGACGTTTTATAATTTTGTTTCATTATTTTGTTCTCTTGTATAGTTCAGTTTATAAAAAATAATTATGTTGTAAACTACACATTGTTGTGTATGCTACACTGAATGTATGCAAAATAAAAATATACTTTTTAAAAATTTTTTTCGAAAAATGCATTTACTCTGCTTTACTCCGGGTTGGAAAAACCATTAACGTAATAATAAAGCCTTCATGCTGATAATTCTAGCCAACATTAGTGTAAGACATTAGTGTAATTGGTGGAAAGTGAGTGGGAGGATGCGGTTTAGATCAGATAGCATAGTTAGAGATATTGTTACCATGGTGATCACTCTTAACATGTGGTTTCATTTACCCTGAACCAGGCCAAGAAACTCGGACTTTGAGAACAACAGAAATGAGTGGCTTATTGAGTAGGCCTATAAACAAAGCATAGTAATGCAAATGAGTGTTTTTTACATACGACCATAGCTACTGGCAGACATGAAAGAGTATGATAGTCTGTGTTCATTAAGATAAATGTTAGAGCAAATATTTCGGAATATGATCCAGCATATTTTCCGAATGGCTAAGTAACTCAACCTGACTATCTATTTATAATACAACTTTCTGCGTGATTATTTCCAATTTGCGATAACTCATTGACACCTAGTGGTTTTAAATGGAACTACAGGTGCCTATTGTTTTAAACTGAAGTTATCTCACAAGACAAAGCGCAGACTAGTGTTGTGGTGAGGATGGTATTTAAAATTAAGCGATTGATTATCTATCACGTGATATGATTTCATTAGACTGAAATTGTAATGTATTTAATCCACCTTTTTAATTATAAATGTTTATCATTGTTATCTGTTACTGTCTGTGTGTGTGTGTATATATATATATTATATATATACTGTGCGTGTGTGTGTATATATATATACATATTTTTTTTAATTTTTTTTTCAAAGAACATACAATTCAATGAGCCATAAAATATTTTAAGATATTTACAGAAAAACCTAAAGGAGGGCGTAATAGACATTACTTCAGCTTTATATTACTTCAGCTAAACTTCCCAAGAAGAATTACCCTTAATGTGTTATTAATTATATTGGAGCCAGTATTACAGTCCAAAAAGAGGATCACATATTCGTCTATTTTAATTACTTTGTAGAATGTATCAAACATCGATACCTGCTTCCAAAAGTCATTAGAATTACAGTTACAGAATAAATGTGTGAGAGTTTCAGATTGAGAATTACTAAAATATCATTGAGGTGAGAGATGTCTTCTTTAAACTTATTTGGCAATAAAATACGTTTTTAAAAAATTGTTACTTGCTGACCATATTTTATCAATAGAAGGAATAGGGAAAAAATATTTTCCATTGCACAAGTGCTTTTGAATAACAATGTATAATGTTTCTGAGCTTTAATTTAAAAAAATAAATTAACACACACACGAGGGATGACGTTCTGTCACATAATTTCTGCTGCACTTGCTGTCAGATGATGTAGAATATTGAGTTAAATAATCAAAGACAAACAAGGTGGAATCTGTTCAATTTCGGTTGATGAAATGATAAATAAAAATCATATTATAAACAGTTAAGCTAAAGACAAGATCACGGACTGGGATTTTAAAATTGCAGGGGTTAGTAACAGTTGACTATTATACTTTTTACGCAACAGAACAACGTCAGAGATAAGTTAGCAAATTTAGACAGAGCATACACCATTAAAGCTGTTCACGCCGTTCCTAACATTTGATGGGAAAGATCCTGGACACGAAACATTTCTAATCAGAAATGCCAATATGCATTAAGTACATGTATGTAGCACTAAATTTATTGTAGCTTGTTTACATCCACTTCCCAGAGAACAACATATCCCGCCTTTGGAGAAATTCTATTGGCCAAAAAACCCACCAAATTCATTGAATTGATCTGATTGGTTATCACAGTAATGACGCATGCTGACCAAAGCGGAAGTGCTTTCCTATTGGTCAGGGCAGTATGAGGAACACTCAACGAACAAGATAGGCTGAATCACTGTCGGGATGGATGCAGGTAAGAAAACCGCAGGAAAACAATTCCTTTACATTTTGGTCATCTGTCCGGATGTCATGAAATTGTTAAAAAGCAAAATTCTTCTATCGTCAACCAAGTACGCGCCTGTTATCGGAGAGGCTGCTTCTGCAGTTTGGGAATTTGTCGTTAAATATGGTACATAGATGTCCCAACTGCTGCCAACTGGACAGTAAAACAGAACAGTCTGCTGTCAGATGAGGGATGGACACAGTATTGTCTTCTAGATGTCATTGCACCAAAATGCTACTGGCTTCCGTCAAAACTGTTAGGCTGTATTTGGCTGTGTTTTAGAGTCTAGTCAGCTGTCTACCTTGAGCATTGTGGACATCAGGAGCGTTCCATCGCACGAATGATACCGTTCAGCTGTAAACGCTTTAGGGAGCTTGTCCATGTCGTTTGTTATCAATTTCTGCGTACTCTAATAATCTGTTTGTCAATAACTTTTACACAGTGTCATGTCTTTAACCCTTTGGTGCATGACATCCATTAGAATTAACAATTTTGTAGCCGTATTAAAAAGAGTGAAACTTATATAAGTTGGGACAACGTGAAGTTACACATACACAGCGGTATAAATGCAGTAAAATTGGTAGTAAAAAAATCAGGTACCACTTTAAAATAAAGTTGAATTTGTTAATGGATTAGGTGTAAACAATACATTATAAATTACTATTAATCTAGGTTAAGGTTAATTTATAATTAGAGTTTTAGTAATTATTAATTCATATTTGTTCATAATAAAGGATTATCTTATAAATCTTGAAATATTTACATAAGTAAATACATAAGTCACAGAAATTAGCTTGGATAAATTAATGCTTTATGTTGTATGTCTTTAATTGCATTGGACAGATGTGCATCTCTCTCAAAATGCATTGTTGGAAAAAAATATTGGAATGATTATAAGTAAAAAAACAAAAAAAGATAATGACAGATAGATGGCTAAGCCTACTAAAAAAAAAAAACTGAAAAGATGTTCAAAACAATATATTTTTTTCACTCATATCAAAAGCTCTTTTTAATGTTTCTGATGGTCTGTAAGGTATTGAACTTCCAGTTGGTCTTTGGCTTTTCTTTCAACAGCTACTCTCACATACGACTCATTGCACTATGGAGAGATCGAAGATTTCCCAGAGACCTCTGAGCCTGTCTGGATTTTGGGAAAGCAGTTCAGTGCTCTAACGGGTAAGGAAATTGATTGGAGACATCGAAGGTCTTGTGCTGTCGTGTTTGTCTCTTGTTTCATGAAGTTCTTTGTGCCCCAGAGAAGGATGAGATTCTGGCAGATGTCACCTCACGTTTGTGGTTCACGTACAGAAAGAACTTCCAGCCAATTGGTGAGAGTCAGAGTCCTCAATCTTGTTCTCACTGTCCAAGGACTGCATTTAATTATTCATCTGGATAGTCTGTTTAGTTTTACAGATGGTTTGTTAATGGATGTGATGTTACAGGTGGCACTGGGCCCACTTCAGACACCGGCTGGGGCTGCATGCTTCGATGTGGACAGATGATTCTTGGGCAGGCCTTGATCTGCAGGCACTTAGGTAGAGGTAAGACAAACCTGTGTTACGAGGTTGGTGATTATGGTGTCTGCTGTTGTCTAAGATGGTTGTATTTTTATTAGACTGGACATGGAGTCCAGGTCAGCGGCAGAGAGCAGAATATATCAGCATTCTCAATGCCTTCATTGACAAGAAGGACAGCTATTATTCCATCCATCAAATAGGTACTACTCCTCATCTACCTGCTGCCTGCGTATTATAGGAATAGTGTTAAAGTTACTCTTTTGATGGGTAAGTTACTGCATTGACATTGCTTGTTGTTTTCCTCAGCTCAAATGGGTGTTGGTGAGGGCAAGTCTATAGGCCAGTGGTATGGTCCAAATACAGTGGCACAGGTACTCAAGTAAGTTGGCCAAGTCAAATTAAATACTTATTATTATTTAAAAAAATCACCATTCTCCTTTGCTTTTTGTGATTATTAGTACATAATATAACCGGAATATATTATTAAAGCTCAGTAATCCTCAAATAAACTACTTTTGCTGTACTGTCTTTGCATAAAATCAACTACACTTTGTGCCCACCTAGGAAACTGGCAGTTTTTGACTCCAGGAGCCGACTGGCAGTTCATGTAGCTATGGACAATACTGTGGTCATAGAGGAAATCAGTGAGTTTTCTTTCATAGTGCCCCTTTAGTAGGCTTAGATGGAATCTGCAGACATTTGCGTTTGCTTTTTCGACACTAACTTAGAGGGGAATTTGTTAGAGCCCGAGCGATATATCGTTTAGCCGATATTATCGGCCGATATGAGCCTGTCGCCGATATATCGGTATCGGTGGATATGCAGCCGATATGAACATTTATTTTTTTTACAGAACATATAACGCAGATTAAATGCTTCTGAATGGTGTAATTATTTAGGTGTCACCCACCCGCACCTATATTTGATCATCACATTACAATGATTCTAATTCTTAGTTTTGCATGATGATATGATGAATGGATGGCTCATTTTTAACAGCAGATTCAGTGACGTTAGAGACTAGAGCTGATCTGCGGACCACGGCACGTGTCTGTGGCGCATTAAAGCCTGTGTTACGGCCACTGGAGCTGATCGCGGCCATTCAGTCACTGCTGGTGTTCATACCGGCCGTGCCGCGGCCCAGAACTCATGCTTATCACATCGGTCACATCACATCGCGCGGCACGACAGAATACAAATAGAATTCTATTGTATTTTGTCGCTCCGTGCCACTCGCGTCCGATGTAGAATAGAACCCATTATAATCAGTGATGTTGTCTACACTGGATGCAGTAAACTGATGTCTCGTTCTATTTATGACGTGCTGACACGACGTTCAAAATTATTTTCAACGGTTGCTTTGTCGCGTCCTGTTGCGGCGCAGACACGGTTTCAGCATAGTTTGTCAGTACAGTCAGTAACGTAGCAGATTGAAAAGTTAGTATCAAAGTTAGTATGCTACGTTGTCACCTAGTTGGAGAGACCAATGCTAAGTAAATAAACTACAATGTCCCCATCTTTTACTCTCACAATGAGCTTATCATATTCGTTTGCTACATTAGTAGGGCCCTATGATTTCCGCAATGCAGAAAACATGGACCGAATCGAGGAATCCAGTCATAAAAATGGAATTTACTGTATAACGCGGAATTTCATGGAATTTGTCTTATTTTTGATGAATAAATAAAAAAACAGGTCAGTACATATACGTGAAGTGAAGTTTACTGTTAAGTGCACTGATGTCAGACTCATTTTGAATAATAAAGTTTGTTAAATACCCTGCCTCCACTACATAGGCCTATGTTTGTCACATCATTATAAGTGTTTGATCACCACATTTGAGTTATCATTGCAAATAATGTGTCTATGTATATATATTCTGTTTATGTTGACTATATACTGTATTCTATATACAGTACCAGTCAAAAGTTTGGACACACGAATGGGAAGTGAACTTTTTTATACTGTACTATAATATAGCCTACACATAAAGAATATCGGCCGATATATCGGTACCGGTCTTTTTTTACTCCCTAATATCGGTATCGGCATTGGCCCCCAAAAAACCCATATCGGTCGGGCTCTAGAATGTGTGGAATTCTAGGAATGGATTTGAGCTGACTATATATTACTCTTAATAGTAGCCAAAAGCATGATGAAATTAGCCAGTATATTTAAAAGTATAGTTCACTCAAAAAATGAATTCTGTCATTATTTACTCACCCTCATGTTGTTCCAAACCTGTATGACTTTCTTTGTATCGTGGAACATAAAAGAAAATATTTTGCTAAATGTTTTGTCTAAATTGTCCTTAAAATGGAAGTAAATTCAGCATTCCTCAAAGTAGCAGCATTCCTTTTGTTTATTGCAGAAGTGAAAAAGTTCATTTTAAAATGTTAATTAATCAGAAAGTATTTATCCCCTTTCTTTAGTACTTGGTTGAATCACATTCAGAGATATTACAGCTCTCAGCCTTAGGTCGTTTTTTAATTTTGCACAATGTGATGGAACATGATTAGCACATTCCTCCTTGCAAAACCACTAAAAGTGAAGCAGTTCCTCCTTTCAGAGTTGTACAATGAGATTGAGGTTAAGACTCTGACTAAGCCACTCAAGGGCATCAATTTCTTCATTTTAAGCCACTTCAGTGTTACTCTGGAAGTGTGCGTTGGGTTGTTGTCCTACTAAAATGTCCTCAGTTTATAGTTTCTGGCAAAAGGGAGTAGGTTTTCATCCAAAATCTCCAGGTGTTATGCAGCATTCATCAATGTTAAGGAGATTTCCAGTGCCTGCGGCTTAAAAGCACATCAAATTGCATAGTCGAGTTTGAGGTAGAAAATTTCAGTTTAATGATAGCACAAAGTCTTTTACGTCTTTGTAGCATCTTCTAATGACATTTTTATATATAAGCTTTATTTGTAACCCCTTCCAAAAATCCTTTTTATACAACAGCTCAAAGACCATAGGCCCATGGATATCATTATCAATGGCATCTACTTAAAGTGTTTTTTTTTCAATAGGAACAAAACAATAATTTCTTAATTTTTAATCCAACTGAAATCATGCCAGTTCGGTTTTTATATAGTCAGACGTAGATGATGTAATAGTAGCTCAGCTTGACATTGTGTGCTGTGCTTGTTTCAAAAGACAAAGGTGACGTACTAAGTGTATTTAATCTTTCAAATATTCGATTACACATTGTGTCATTGGTACTTGCACAGAGAGATGTTAACTTTAGCTCAACTATGCAAAACCTGCGGTAGCTCAATTATAGTTGCACATGTAAACATGCACTGGGCAAAAGTGTCGTAAGATATTATACATTTTGAGACCGTAAATTGTGAAAAAATTTTACAGGCTGAATAGTTGTTGTTTTTTTCTTTCAAGGTTGTTAGAGTAAATGACTTAATGTTGTTTTTTTTTTTTTCTTGGCTGTCTGTAGAGAGGTTGTGTATGCCGTGGCTGGACTTTGACAGGGGTGCATGTGCGGCTTCTGAAGAGCCTCGGGAAATGAATGGTGCTCTAGAAGGGGCTTGCGCTCTGGCAGAAGAGGAGACGGCTCTGTGGAAACCCCTTGTTCTGCTGATTCCTCTAAGACTGGGCCTCAGTGACATAAACGAAGCCTATTTTGAACCACTCAAGGTAAATTTTTAACATTATCTGTCGTATGAATAGATAAAACACTCAACTGTTAAGATCAGACAGTAAGTCTGAGTAAGATACTAATTCTTCATCCATTATTGCTTTAATGATCACCTATTCAAGTTTGCTGACTGTTGGACTTTATTCTTATGTCTTATCCACAGCAATGCTTCATGATGCCTCAGTCTTTAGGAGTAATAGGTGGGAAGCCGAACAGCGCTCACTACTTCATTGGCTTTGTAGGTAAGCAGAGTTTTTCAAGCTAAACCTATAAAAAGTCAGTTCCAATAGCAAAGTAAGTAAACTCTTTGCATATCTTTGTTATTGGCATAACAAAATAATGCGTGCCCAATCAATGTCTATGCTATTTTGTTGCAAATTTGTCTAGTTACATGGTAGAAGCTAGTTGAATTACATAGATGCCAACATTTACAGGTAGTGTGACATGCCCTTATTCTTAAAACCACAAATAAAAATATTGCATGATGAAAGACTGTGCATCTCAGACTACATTCATGGAACCATTGTTTGTCCATCACAATGTGTTTTGTGCACTGAATTTTTTTTTTCATATACTATTATTGGGTCATTTCTCCAGCTTAAATTTTTGAATATTGGGGAGAAAACTTTTAGCACTAAGACAAGTGTGTTCTATGCAGTTGTCTTGATAGAGAAAGACAAGCTACATTTCTACATTTATTTGTTCTTCAGCCGATGTTCTTTCAATACAAAAAGGATCAGCTGAATGCAAAGTGACATTTGGTTTTCAACCATTGAAAATGAGTCAAATTCAACAAATTGGACATTGAGTCACATTGGGCTTCCCATATCTCTGGAATCAAACAATATAGGGCCTTAAAAATGAAGATTACAAATGAAAAGTTTAAGAAAACGAATTTAAAACATTAAGATATTGTTAATACTTCTTGAGTTACAGACATGCACACTTTGGAAAAAGAATATTTATGGCACTCAGACATGTATGATCCAGTGTATGTGAATCTCTAGGATTAGCTGTTAATTTGGTACCAGATACTGAAAGCAAAGATTCACATACTTTTGCAATGCACAGATATGTAACATTGGATCATTTTTCTCAATCAATAAATAACAAAGAAAATATTTTTGTCTCATTTGTTTGATTTGGGTTCTCTTTTTCTAATTTCAGGACTTGTGTGGAAATCTGATCATGTTTTGGGTCATATGTATGCAGAAATATAGAAAATTGTAAAGGGTGCACTAACTTTCAAGCAGCACTGTATAATGCAACAAAGATTGCTAAAGTCAACAGATTTTACTAATAGACATACTGATCTCTGTGTAAAAATAATATAATGATGCTGCAATCTTTCTAAAGTCATTTTTACCATCCTGAAATTTGGCTCCGAATCTCCGGTGAAAATTGCCATTTTGACCACCGTCTACAAAATAGTGGATTACTCAGTAAATATTCATCCATGACATTTAATTTTTTGGCTTTCATCACTATAAATGTTTATCTTTCCTCAGAAAAAACATTGACAAAATCAAAAATTTGAGCCGAGGACCACTGGTTGAGTTGACACGGAATTACCCTATTATTAAAGTAATACAAACACATCTTTGTTTATCTGAACCACTGCTGTTACACTGTGGTAGCTAGAAGGTTTATCTGTGGTTTAGTACAGATTATATAAATATGAAATGCTGTATGGCAGACTGTGTTTCAAACTGCTTTATCTTTTCTTATTGATGTAACCTACAGGTCATGAGCTCATTTATCTAGACCCTCATACCACTCAGCCAGCTGTGGACCCAAATGAAGACAGTCAGTTCCCAGACGACTCCTACCACTGCCAGCACCCTCCCTGCCGAATGCACATCTGTGAGCTTGACCCCTCCATTGCTGCTGTAAGTAGAGCTTTATGTATAAGACACAAATTATTCATTTCAGTATCATTTACATTCACCCAGTAGTGAATGAACCCTTTTAATCCCACATAACATTTAACATTGTGACAAAAAATTATTTTTTGGTTCGAATGGTCTTAAAAGATGTTGATGTATTATACACATAATTCCATTCGTTTGATCAAACGTGAGTTTATTTATTTATGTTGTAAAAAAAATTATTCACATAAATTGTTCTCTTAAACAATTGTTCTATTTATCAAAGAATCCGGTCCAATCCAAAATGTATCCACAAAAATATTAAGCAGGACAGCTATGATAATAAGATATGTTTCTTGAGTACTAAATCATCAATCGCCTAGTTTCCTGATCAAATGTGTAAAATGTGTGATTGAATTGTTCAATAGTTATTGTTAAAAACCGCAAAAGTAATTTAGTTTGAGTAACAGTATCATCTATGCCAAATGTTGTCCATCAGGGCTTCTTCTGTCAAACAGAGGATGATTTTGATGACTGGTGTGCACAGATTCGTAAGGTACTTAAGCCATAAATTAATTTTTCATTTTTAGTAGCCTCAGTTCGTGTTTGTACCTTTGGATCACTCTTTGTTTTTGCGTTTACCTTGTGCAGGTTGCAAACTGTAGAGGTCTTCCTATGTTTGAATTGGTAGACAGTCAGCCATCTCATCTAATTACCGCAGATGTACTTAATCTCACTCCAGGTAATCTCTTATACTGTTTGTTCATAAATTCTGAATTGTACGAGTTTGCAGAGACTTACATTTATAAATACACATTATATTTCATTTTTCCTTAACAGACTTTTCGGAGTCAGACCGGCTCGAACGCTTCTTTGATTCTGAGGATGAAGAATTTGAAATCCTGTCCTTGTGAAGAACGTTTGCATTTGCCAGACTTTCAAAGTTCTGTGGTAGAGCCTCTTCAGAGGAACGAGAAGAATACCATTGACGTCCAAAGCCACTGTGGCATAGTCACCTGCATCAAACACACAGCTTTCTTCTTTAACAGCTATGCTGACTGCTCTGTGTCACCCTGAGTGAGCTGAGGTCAGGTGTCATGGTCACAGGCACTCAGGATCATCAGTATGTATGTATTTAGTCGCATTTATGTGTATCCATATTGAGTCTTAACACTATAGATTAATTTTTAAGTGATATGGTGCCTTTTTACCCCCTTAACTTAAAACACAGCTTTGCCATAACACATTTTATGGTTTTGGTCTGGAGACCTGCTAATCAGATTTGATTTAGCATTTACTCTCAACCAATGAAAGTCGGTGAAATTGTGGACCTGTACGAAATTGTAAATTACAACCAAGGAAGGTTGGGCATTTGCAGATTGGGTAGGATGGGCTTGTGTAATTATACAAGAATGATTTTGTCTTGATGTTTCAAATCTCTGTACACAAGTTTATTTTATGAATATTTATTTAATCAAATCATTAAAAAATTAAAACAATAATTCTGTATTTTCTGTACTATTCCACAGTGACAGAAAAAAGAAAAACATTTAAAGTGTATTTATTAAAAGTTTCAGGTGATCCGTTCACCTCCACAGCTCTCCAACTGGCTGATTCTGGGCTAAACTGATGATGTCTTCACTTAAACGCTTAATATCTTTGTGCACCTCTTCTATGGTCCTTGCAGCATCAATTACCTAGAGATTGAAAGATAGAGATTAGGGCTGGGCGATATAGCTAAAAAATGTATCAACGATATAATGTTTCATATCGTTCGGTATCGATAATTATTGACATTTTTTATAACCTTTTTTAAAACAGAGCAATATAATTTTTTTTTTTATTTAACCACTGTATTTTTAAATTAACACAATTTGAGACAAACAACAAATATTTTTTGTTTTAACAATCAAACACAAAATAAAAATTAAACAAATATCTAATTTCTAATGTTTTATATGCAGATTAAATAGGTCTTAAAGAAACTTTTGTCTTGTCTCCCGAGGCCACAGGAGGGCGCAATGAGCAAAATAATGCAGCGCATTTAAATTGTCAACGCAAGGAAGTATCTCTATAAAAAAAACGTGCATTGTCTAAATTAACAAACGAAATAATCTCACTAACTTGAACTAAATAAAAATCAAATATAATTTCGTAAATTGCATAAACAATTATGAAAAACAGCATCACGTATTTATGCATTGCTTAATACAAAGAGCCGAATCGCCCATCACTCAGATTGCATTTAAAGACATGAGACGCAGTGAAAAGGAATAAACCACCACAAATTCGCGACGTGTTTTGGTTTCGGTTTTAACCTAATCAAGATCTAATCCACATTGAGCTTCTATATTTCTCTAATATTTTGAATGCATATCACAGCAGCGGCGCATCACGTGGGCTAGACTTACAAAACATTCAAATGCAACAACGTCGCTTACATCATCATCACTGCATCTCGTGCTCCACTGATGACGCTCCCTGACGCACTCCTAACATTCAAATGCAAATGTTTATTTTAAATTTGACTAATATTCATTTTTTTATTCAGCATGTGTTCGTGTTTGTGTGTGCTGTCTGCGTCACTCATAACACGTGCCTATATCGTGCGCTAGACTCAATTAATTTGAAGATTACATACGGTAAGTTTACATTAATTAGGTTTATAAAATAAAATAAACCACCTTCCAGTTGACTGAGGAATCTTGCATCAGCTCTTCAAATCTTTGATGCACTGTCCGTTGGAAGGCGCTGGTTTCATACCGTTCAATTCCAAATTCTCCACGGTTTGCTGCCATATTGGGATTGAGCTGCAAAAACATCACCAGGTCTGGTTTTGGAAGTCCAATATCTGGATTCATGCACCACTCCAGAGAGAAGCCCTGAACATATAGAAAACAACTAAAGTAATGTCTCTTTCTCAGATTTGTGATGAATATTTAGTTCAAAATAACAGCATTCAATAAAATATTATATTTATATTGTTCATTTATGTAAAATTAACAAAAGTCTTTACTGTCACGTGACATGACATTAATGTACATGAACATACTTTATAAATGAATACAATATGTTTTCCCTGTATTGGAGTAACAGTAACACTCACAGGCTTGGCACTAGTGAAAGCAACTCCAGAAAACGCATAGCGGTCCACCACTAGATCGATCCCTTGTTCCAACTTTTGTTTCATCAGAGGCCTGAAGTAAGAAAACAGACTGATTGGTTGACAGATAATTGGGTTGATCCACTTAATGAATGATAAATTAATGAGCCATTCCTGTTCATGCACTTTACTAGATTCATGTCAACATAAACTCTGGAGTAGGGATGTGCATCTCCATGACTGAGGCTGATACGATACGCATTTCGATGCATAGCCAACGATACGATATATTAAAGATACATATGAAGCAGCTACCGATGCGATCCGATTCACCCGTTACGATGCAGTGCGATCCGATTTCGATTCAATTCAACAAAATGCGGTCCACTTAGTTACTGCTATCATAAAAATACACTTTATATGTAGGTTTAAAATCCTACAAAAGACACATTTAATGTCCAAAAACAAATTTTTTAGCAAAATGTATATTTTACTCAGAATTATTTCGCTCCTATTCAATTGCGCTCAGTCTGTTTAGTGCGCATGCGCGCAGCAGCAGCACTCGTTGCTCTCGCGTGCCTCGCCCACTCCTGACAGCAAAATGGACACGTTTGCGTGACTTTCTAACATTTACAGATAAAATATACCTATGACATGTCAGTTATGCACTGAGGAAAACACAACGTCTCAAATGCATTAAACAGCACAGATATAGCCTATTCGCTGTTTGCGATGGTGGATCGATTTGATCCATGATCGACATTAAGGTCTGCTTAAGAATAAGCGTGCACAAATTAGTGAGATTGTATTTAATTAGTCGTTAATGGAACCGCTTTAGCCCCGATAGATTTGTTGGGTTATTTCAAGTCAGATTTTGGACTTTAATCCCCGCTTTTCCTCAGGTCTCTGGTAGTGTTGTTGTGATCCGTCATATTCACGCAGCAGTGGTGATGAGAGAACGCGCTTGAGAAACAGTTTAGAGAGGAGAAATCAATCTACATATAAAATATTGGTCACTTTCTAAATAATAAAAGTATAGCGCATCCACTAGTAATTATATATAAATAAATCGGTTTTTTACCGATACAAATATGTTAGAAACGATGCATCGCGATACAAATGCCAACTTGTAGCCGATACACACTTTTTAAACCCATGCATCGCATCGTTAACTTTTTATGCCGATGAATCTTCCCATGAATCTTCCCATCCCTACTCTGGAGAGATAACCTACACCATTTCCCATCGGTTTGCAGAAAACAGCAGGTGAACAGTATGATCCTCCAGATTACTCTTCTTCTCCAGGTATGAACTGATCAGCTGACCGATTTTAGTGGTTCTGTCTGTTTAAAAAAAAAAAAACCTCTTCAGTACAAAAAATACTAACACTGACATGGACTAAGGCTGTCTCAAACCCCAGTGAGCTGCCAAATCACAGCCTTCTTTATGTCATTAAGTTAAGATCCAGGCAAAACGGCTCACTTCTTTTAGTTTTGGTTTTTGAGATAAGTTAGTTATAAAAACCACAGGATGCTTCACTATCATTTTAATATTTCCGAATCCGAGTCCGTCTAGGCAAGGCTTCACAAATGGTTTACCATGGGATAGCTTAAGACAAGAGGAGGAAAGTAATCTTACCTGGAAATCGCATAATTTCTGCCGCTCGTCCGCTCTGCTGCAACGCATGTACGAGTTTTTGACATTGCGTAGTTTTCCCGGCTCTGTCTACTCCCTCAAGGACAATTAAAGCTCCTCTTCTGCAAGACATGGCTCTTAAAAACACTGTTTAAAAAGGCAGAACAACAGGGAGCAAATACTGACAATGGCTAGCAAATAATCCTAAACCGTGATCTCTTTACGCGGTACTTTTCTTTAAAAAAAAAAAAAACACACACACGTACATACGTAACATCCTTCCTACGGTGCCCGCGAAAGGACAAATCAAATGCGATCTCCCTGATTAGAAACGGTGAGGACACAGTTGTTTATAAAGGTTTATTTATATCAACTTCAGACATGAGGCTTAGGCAGATTATGTAGTTATGCAATGTTGTTGTGAAGTACTAATATTTATTGTAATCATTTTTGTGCCTTTTAATTAGTTTAAATGCCTCGATTTAGTTTAAATGCAGTTATGTATGTATATCATGTTCTTCTTAAAGCTACACTATGCAAATTATTTAGAAAAAAAGGTGTTGGGTTGTAACCCCCAATTGGCAAAAGCCTTTTTTTTTTCAAAATGGAAAATATAGGCCTACAGTAAATAATAGAACAAATGCCTGCTTATAAGGTTCCATTATTTCTGATTATTCAGAAAAAAAACTTAAGATAAAAATGTGGAAAACATGTTTATTTCATAGCAGTTTTTCAGTAAAAATGTCCCAGGTTAAAAAAAAGTACACTTCCATAATGTACTTAAAGTGCTCTATTTTTGCGCGCTAATTTTGTGCGAAAATAGAGCACTTTAAGTACATTATGGAAGTATACTTTCTTTTTCACCTGGGGTAACATAACTGCTAATATTGTAGGCTTCTGTTTTTTTTTTTTTTACACATTTGTAAGTGTCAGCTAAATTAATAATAGCTTAGGCCTATGTTTAAGGAGGAGCACAGAGGGATATCACCAAAAATAATTGAACATCACCGTTAAAGGGTTAAAATGCTGGACTTTTTATTGATGACGTGTCATGCTGTCAGACTCTGCTCTTGTGACAGTGTTTTAGAGCATCAGCCAAGGCCTCCAACACCTTTTCCACATTGGCCTTGCTGCTGTTACATCCCATCAATCCCACACACAAAACCTGTAAAAAAAAATATGAGAAACAAACCAGTTACTGACCATTGTGTCTTTTTAACACACAATGTAAATGCATGGGAACGGCTTTTTGTCCCGACGTCTGTCAGTTATGATTAATTGAAACTAATAGCTTCTCACCATGCCAGCAGATGGTCCAATACCCCCAGAGATTTCAATGTTATAGGTCTTCATAATATACCCTGTGATTTCCCGCCAGTCATATCCTGGGGGAGCTACTATTGTGGTAACCGTTGGCAGTCTTGCGTTCTATAAGACACAAGATGTTTTCAGAAAATGTAATGTGAGTTGTAGTAATTCGATATATGTGAGATCTGTTGTGATGTTTGAGGCTTCTTCTGCCAACCGTATCCTGCACAAACAGTTTTAGGCCCATTTCTTCTAAGCCTTTATGGAAGTACTCTGCAAGCGCTTTGTGCCATTTCCATGAGTTCTCAAGACCCTAAAAATAAAATATATGGTAATATGTGCTTTTTTACAAAATTCACGTTTCTCAAGAGTATTCAAGTACAGAATAAGATCTCACAGTCTCTGCTAGGATGGCCAGACTCTCACGCAGACCATAGAAAGAAGATACAGGTCCAGTGTGGTGAAAACTGCACAGTTAGAGAAACTTTAACATACAGTATATGCACAATATTCTATCACCATTTAGTGATAGAGAATTGACTTCAGAGGTCTGAGCATATTGATTTCTTTCTTCTTGGACTACTTTGTTTTCTAACTTAACATGAATGAGGCCTCCAGTGTTTAATGAGCTGTTATATCAGCGCTTGTTAAATGTGATGAATGGTTCTTATGCACGTACAGGCTTGTCATCACAACCCCAGTAATTTGCCAACCAGCTCATATCCAAGAAGTAAGAGATTGGTTTTGTCCTCCTGTTAAATATTTTCTGGCTGTTTTGTCAAAAAAAAAAAGAGAATTTTTTTTTGTCACATATTGAATTAAAATAAATAAATAAATAAATCTGGCTTGAAGCTGTTTTGTCTCACCATGCTCTCTCACTGAAGGAGATTGGTGCAGTTCCTGGAGGTGCGTTCAAAACCTTCTGAGAGCCAGTATACATAATGTCAATACCTAGTGATACAAGTACATTTTAAATCATGGACCCCATGCAGGCAGTGATTGTAGTGCCAGAGCATGTAATGTGGTGATGCCTTGCTCATCTATGCAGATAGGAGTACCTCCCAATGCTGCTACTGAATCAACCAGAAATAAACAGTTGTACCTGAATGACAGAACAGAATTTACTAAAAAAAAAGATAACACTTTAGTATAGGGACCAATTCTCACTATTAACTAGTTGCTTATTAGCATGCCTATTAATAACATATTGACTGTTTATTAGTACTTATAAAGCACATATTCTGCAAGACCATATTCTACATCCCTAATCCTACCTAGACTTAACAACTACCTTGCCAACTATTAACAAGCAGCAAATTAGGTGATTATTGAGGCAAAAGTCGTAGCTAATGGTTTGTTAATGGCAAGAATTGGACCTTAAAATAAAGTGTGACCAAAAAAACAAAATAAATATGTGATATTATGTAATGCATAATTATAAATATATAAAATAACACACACGTAGATTATAAAAGGCTTCTGGTAACTTAAATGTAAATGATTTGGAGCTTGTTAGTTGCAATGATATTTTAGTACCACTGATATACTATTAGTTTTTGCAAATATGTTGATTTTATTTTTTCATTTAAAATTTTACTTGGTTTTATCAGTTTTATTAGCTTTGTCTGTATAGTTTTAGTTACATTCAGAGCCGATCCTCCCTATACGCAAAGTACGCAAGCTGCGTAGGGCCCCCGAAACACCAGGGGGCCCCCTTGCTCTCAAAGATGATCTGATTTCAGTTTCGTTTTTGAATTTGGCCAGCGGTTATGAAAACATGAGTGTTAATTTCTTTTAATGCATTCGCTGTCGCCCTTTCTATGTAAAAATCAGTCAGATCATGTAATGTCAATGTCATAGGCCTACAGTCTCTTGCTCGAGACAAAAAAAAAAAGAGTTGAAAGTGTACCGAGCAGCGGAAGAGACACTGTTTTTCAAGCAGTTTCCGTGAGCGCGATTCAAGACGGAGTGAAACACGAACAAATGCGTTTCATTCATTCATAACCCCAACCCCCCAACCCCCGCTGACACAGTTTTGCGTAGGGCCCCCAGAAGTATAGGATCGGCTCTGGTTACATTTATATTTGATTTTAAAATTTGGGGGGGAGGGACATTCTCATTCTTGAACGCATTTAATTGGACACAAATCTGTGTAGTCCAACATGAATCATGTAGTCCAACCAACATGAATAATCCTATCCTCTGTTTTGCCAGAAGAGGAAGACTTTTATACCTGCCAAAGGTCCATTTTTAGGAGTACCCTATCATAGAGGTGACCACAAAGTTAGTAAAAGTTAATGCTGTCAAAGGATTAATCGCGATTAATCGCATCCAAAATAAAAGTGTTTGTTTACATAATATATGAGTGTGTACTGTGTTTATTTCTTATGTATATATAAATACACACACATTCAGTATATATTTAGAAAATATTTACATGTGTATATACATTTATATATTTATATTATTATATATATGTTTAATATATAAACATTACATATTTTTCTTAAATATATACATGCATGTGTTTGTATTTATTTATATACAGGTAAAAATGGACTAAAATATGCAAAATGCTGATTTTAATAGAGAGTCTTAATCTGAAGCAACTCTTTTCAAGCAGAAATGTCTTACTTGTGGCAAAGGTCACCTATGCCGTCTGTGGGGTGGACAACTCCTGTGGAGGATTCTCCATGTGTGAGAAAGAACACCACTGTATTTATCTAATGCCTATAAAACGAGACAAACATGGTTGATCATATGTAGTAAATACATAAATGGTTAATGAAACATAATTTGTACCTGCTCAATTCCCTCATTTGTAAAGTACCCACCAGCAGAGGTTACAACGGTGTTCATCTTGGCACCTAGTGAAGAGTGTTTGATATGAATTAATGATGATCTGAATCACCTTTATAACTCTTAATTCCAGGCTTTCTAGTAAAAGCAGAATCTGTACCTATTCTCTCAGCTATCTCTGCAGCCCTCTCTCCACATATGCCACTGACAGCTTTCATTCTCTCCGGGCTCCAGTGAGTTAAAGATGGCACAATCCATAGCAGCATGACCTGGTCCACTCACAGCTAGAGTCACTCGGTTTCGGGTCTGAAATGCATACTGAATGCCACTTTTGACCTGATTCATAATCTGAAAGCAAAACAAGCAAACAATGAATTCACTTCATTCATAGATAAGGATTATGACACAATTATTTATGTAGCAGGACTACAAGTTATTTACTTTTTAAAATCTCTTATTAACAAGATACTATACTGTTTATTTTCTTCAACCGGTACAATGTTACTAGCCAGATTCAAGCCATTTTAGCTACTTATGTTGCAGTTGTTTAAAGTTCACTCAGAAACGAAAATTCTGTCATCATTTATCATCACACTTATGTTGTTCCAAACCTGTGATTTTCTTTCTTCTGTTGAACACAGAAGATTTTGGCAATTTTGCTTACCAAACTGTTTTGGTGACAAATGAATCCCATAATACAGTTCCACATAGGAGAATGTCAGGTTACAGTACACATTTTGATCAATATAAGGGTGAGTAAATTATAATATTTGGGTGAATTATCCCTTTAAGCCAATATGATTTAACATGGTAAAGCGTCATAAAAATGGTGACCTAAAAAGTCAGTAGTCCCTAGTATGCACCTAATAAACACACTGTACTGTATTACCTCAATGGTTTCTGCATGCAGGTGGCCCCAGCATGGGCTGCGCTCCGGCTGCTGCGATCCGTGTGGGCACATTGGATGGTCCTGGTCCAAGCATAAGTCGCTGGGGGACGGGAAAAGGCTGTAACAGACATTCCGGTGGAAGAACGAACAGAGAGGACATAATGCTGCCACGACACTGACAGACTGAGGCAATGGTTAACATTGAGACCTGATATACTGAACAGTGCAGATGAGCAGTGACAGCAGCTGTTTAATTAACAAACATATCATTTTCCTATTTTCTATTCAAATTTGTTCAACTAGGAAATGCCATTTACAGTGCCATCATAAATGTGTGTGTGTGTGTGTATATATATATATATATATATATATATATATACACACTCACAATAAATGATCCAGCTTATTTAAAATGTAGTTAGACATTAGTGTGAGTAACACTTTGACAATGTCTGCTCATAAAAACAAGTAAACCACAAATATCAGTTAAAGAATTTCAAAATTCCTTATTGATAATGTATTTTACATGTAAAGCATTAAATGAGTTCTAAAAATTTAAAGCAAACTTTGAAATTCACAGTTTTGCTTTGAAGTTGGGTTAAACATGAATTACTTCTATTATTTCCTGAAGAAACCTACATTTAAAATAGAGCTTGGTCATCAACAACATTGTATGTTAACAGTATCCATTATTAATTAACAAATAATATTAATGATTGAATGAAAATGTCCAAAAATTCATCACATTCATATTTTAATGCATAAAATACAATTGTGTAAACTCTCTATTTTGGGGGTCTAAGAGATTTGAATTGGCTCAAAAATATGTGTAACATTTATGTACATTTACAAATTATATAACAATTTTAAACAGAATATCAGCTTGTTCCAAAAGCTCCATGACATATTTTGCATACTTAAAGAGGGTATTTTAAAGAATGTTTCAGTTTCCATTGACATTCATTGTATGGACAAAAAATACAATGGGAATCGAAGTCAATTAGAACTGAAACAGAACTTTCTTCAAAATAACTTCTTTCATCTTCCACAGAAGAAAGAAAGTCATACAGGTTTGAAATGCTATAAGAAGTACATTATGACAGAATGTTCTTTTTTGGATAAACTATCCCATTAAGATTAAGTATTAGGTCAGGGGTCCTGGAGAGCCGCAGCCCTGCAGAGTTCAGCTCCAACCCTAATAAAATCTCACCTGCCTGTAGCTTTCTAGTAACCCTTCAGACCTTGATTAGCTTGTTCAGGTGTGTTTGATTAGGGTTGAAGCAAAACTCTGCAGGGCTGCGGCTCTCCAGGACCGACGTTCGCCACCCCTGTATTAGGTTAATTCTGAAATGCATTAGTTTTAGTAGTAGTAGTAGTTACTGTTTGTTTGCAGTGTTTGTGCAAAGTGTTACCCAATGCATTTTTGAATACTGCACAATCAATTAAATAAATTGTACTCTAAAATTACATGCCACACAGCACCATTTTTACCGTAGCACATCCTAACAGTGATGAGTAAGGTGAGATAATGTAATGTGCTTTATGTGCTTAGTTTACAAAGGGGACGGTGTCTTGTGCTGAATAAAGAGAGGCTTCCCAAGAGGCTGAAAACTGAAACAGCCATGATTGTAAACCACCTTCCCTCGGACTATAGTGGCCTTCACCTTCCCTCGCAGAGCAAGACCAAGGTACGGTGTTAACTAAAAAGAAAGAAAAAGTGAAAAAGAATTGATTTCTTTTACATGAACAATTATACGGAGTAAAATTTAACCTACCTTGTTTTTGTGATGTATGTTGTCTTTGTTCACCTAGGAAATTAAATTATATGCATTCACTTGCAAACTCCAAAAAGCTTTCAGTGTATTTATAGAGGAAGACAGAATTTTAGCAACAAACATGTTCTATTTTTCTGTCAGTCGTTTAGAGCATCTCATCTCAACCCGCTTGAGTGAATCCCTGTCTTTCTCACCGTAAACTCTTTTTCTGGATCCCAAATGATTAAGTCTGCATCGTGACCTGGAATGAGACTCCCTTTTTGGTCGTCAAGGCGACATAGTTGAGCAGGCTCTTTACACAAGAGTCTTACTGTGTCAAAAAATGAAAACCCTCTTTTAAAAGCTGATGTCCAGAACAAAGATAAACCTGTTGGTAAACAGCGAGATGAATGACAATTTTAGTAACGCCATATGAAACGTGTCTCAGGTCTTTGCTTACTCAAAATGCATGACGAACACTCTTGCATTTGGTCATTTAACTTGCGAGACCATGAATTTCTGTACAAATTCATTCGGCCATAAAATTGGAAAATTTGATAATAGCCAACAATTCACAATTTAAATATACAGTTCAATGTGGAAAAAGTAAGTGAACATTTTTTTGGAAGCAAAAACCTACACAAGTACTGTAATTACTGAGGAAAACTGCACTTTTCCTCACTATTCTTCAGCGTCAATCCAAAGGCCTATTTTCTTCTGCTGAACCCATTTTGTTGTTGTTGTTGATTTGCGTCTGATCTTTGGGTCGTTGTCCTGTTGCATCACCCAACTTCTGTTGAGCTTCAACTGGAAGACAAATGGCCTTTCATTCCCATGCAAAATGTCCTGATAAACCTGAGCTTCAGCTTTCTATCAATGATAGCTAGCAGTCCAGGCCCTGATTTAGCAAAGTAGCTCCAAATCATGATGGTTAGGTTGAGATGTTTTTGCAAACAGCTTTGGTTTCATTTGTTGAAACAATGTTGCTAATAGTGCTATGGAACATCCTGGTTTGTGTGTTATTTGTTTTCATCATACTGTGTTTGTCTTTTGTTCAGGTCAAATTTTATGACCGGTTGAGGCAGAAATCCATGCTAAATGCAAGTTCATATACTTTATTCATACAAGTGTAGATATATATTTTTAAGCTGGGTCCAATCTGGGACTCTGTCTTGATCCCTGAATGTCAGTGTTTTTTTGTTTTTTTTTAGTTCATCATTAGTCTGATTGGTAAATTGTTGGTGGACCACTGTTTGCCTCACAAAGGACTTTGGCCATCATGTGAGTGCATGAGTATATTAGTACATTGACAGCCTACCAAACTGCAGAGAAGAGATCCCTCCCCATGCCTGTGTGAAATCACCACTGTCTAAACACTTTAGGTCAGGTGTGCATGGTGAATGATCTGACACAACCATATCAATATCACCAGCTTTGAGTGCAGACCATAGGAGCTCCTAAAAAGAAACAGATTATAGATTGACTATAATCGATTATGGTTAGAATGCACTGTAATTGAGGTTTGTGGAAGTTCATAGGACAATCAAAAGTGACTTGTTCATGCAAAATGTAAATTCTGTCATTATTATGTTCCAAAGCTGTCTGACTGACTTTCTTCTGTGGAATACAAAAAGAGAAATTTTGAATTTTTGAACATTTTTTAAAGTAATGGGGAGCCTTCAAGCTTCAAAATGGATCCAAAAGCACCATAATCAAAGTATTAAATTAAACAAGTAAGTGAATAAAGTCCACATGTCTTGTGTTCTATATTGCAATTATTCTACAGACATATGATAACCTTGTGGGAATTTAGTAGAGAATAAGTGATATCCGATTTGTGAATGAATCATTCTTTTTGACTCTCTTTTCATAGGCCTTGTTCAGACTGACAGCAATAATCTGATTATTTGCATATCCAGATATTATCCAGATGGGTTTTTGAAAGTACAGCAAAAAAAAACAAAAAAAAAACATAAAATAGATTTTTTTTTCTAATCTAATTCAAACCATGTATGAAGGTGGGTTGAAATATAATTCAAATCTGATTTTTACAGATGCATCTCAGTCTGGACGCTCTGTTCAGATCAGATCTTAAATGTTTTTTTGCGTCACTCTTAACATGACACACAATGATAACATCAAAACCGGTGAAGGAAATGGCAAAAGCGTTCATACTATATTCGAAAGGAGGCCTCCTCTGTCGCCTTTTTCTTGTGCGACAGAGAAGTTCTACACCGCGACTCGACAGGGCGCTTATTTGGAGATCAAGATGATGCACCTCCATTTTTTTCCTGCATTTGTTTTAAAAGCCTCATCAAAAATGTGGGTACGCTTGCGTCATAACCAAAGCAACCTATGCTGACAAGTTGGTTATGTATGAACACACAAATCTGAACACTTGCAATTAATAATGCAGACAATCTGCATGAAAAGAACTGATTTGAGAAAAAAAATAAAAAATACTGATTTGCTTGCAGTCTGAACATAGCCAATGATTCTGTTGAACCAATTCACAAAACTGGTCAAAATTAATTCACAAACAAGACTGATATGGTTCCAAGAGGTCAAATGAGACTGGAGGCAAAGAATATCAGTTAATTTCAGTTTGTTCCTCTCACGAAGCTATGTTGTATGACTCCAGAAAACCTGAAATATAGTGCATGAGTCACTTTTATGGTGGTGGTTTAACATCCTTTTTGATGCTTGAAAGCTCCAGTCCTCATCAGTTGTAATTGCATGGGGGAAATGACCTGTGTATTCTTCGAAATGTAGTGTTCCACAGAAGAAAGTAATTCATTTTAATGTCAACAATTACTTAATCATATTTCTGTAAAATTTACACTGAAACTTGTTAAAGACCAACTTTTGTTGATCAGCTTTTTCTGTCAACCTGAATCGGTTTCATTGTCTGTAATGCATATTGCTGATACCCGGCTGGCTGCGTCTCGTATCGGGGGGCAGCATTTAAACTGAGTTGCACATGCTGGAATGCTCTCTGCACACAGGTTGAGGTAGTGATGGGTGGTCTCTACAGTCAGTGGAGCTCCAGCCTTTCTTGCTGCCCTGATGAGCTCCAGAGGCTGGGCTGATGACAGGTGCACAATGTGGCATCTTACTCTTATAATAAGAACAGAAAATGCTGACTTCTCACCACCCATCTTGACTGGCTACCCATAGTGTGCAGAAGCAGCTATTAGATAATCAAAAGTTGAGGACTTCACTCTAAATGGTCTCATCATAACATACTGATATTGTAAGCAGATCTGAGTGACGGTATGGATGGCCTCAATCTCCATAATGTCAGGCCTGGACCTCAGGAAGGTGGAATATTCATGTGGATCTGAGTAAGAGGAGTAAAGCAGGAATTTCCATTTTAAAAATAATACATGTTCATCATTTCAAGTAGAATTGAAATTTAATTTACATGAAATGATCAGTCTCACACCCCCTTTCTCAGCAGCTGCATGCTGGACTTCTCGCTCTGCATGAAACTAAACCAAATAGGTTTCATTAACTTAAGTTACATAATTATATTTCCATAATTATGCCTAATAATAAATTATGTCTGACCAGATGCATTTTTCTCATTGACAGTTGTGCACAATTTTACCATTGGTACTGATTATAAGATACTCATTATGGCAGAAATGTTTCATGAAATCAGATTGAAAGCAGAAAATGAGATGGCTTACCAGCAGAACGCTGCCTGTGCCCTGGAGCTGTTTCATAGCTGCATGCAGATCTGTGTCACTCACATGAGGAAACTCATCCACTCCACTGTGAATCAGAAAGCACTTAAATCCAGCAACACCAGCCTGAACCATCGGCCTCAGCTCCAGCTGAGATTGACACACAGAAAGAGATGGGCAGGCAGACAAACAAAGAAAATATGGTTATTTATTGTTATTTTGGCAACACATTTTTACACCAGTAGTTGGTGAAAAGTAACTTTAGGAGTGAATCGTTGAATCACTTACTCAACCGATGCCTTCAAAAACACTGATTCATTCAAGGAGCAAACAAGTAGATAGCTGCGTCTACAGTAAATGTACTTGCTTCTTTTGAATAAGTACTTACTTTGTAACTGTTAAAAAGTATGTTATATAGTATTGTGTATGTGTGCAGTATGAATGAAGTATGGAGAATGCTTATTTGGAGACAGCTGATGTCTTTTGGAGTAAATCATTGAATCATTTACCCAACTGATTTATTCAGAAATGCAATCTTATTCCAGAAAAAGTTGATGGCTGCGTTCGAAATCGCATACACTTTGAGTAGAAACTTATTTTGAAGAAGTACGTACTTCGCGACCATTAAAAAAAGTGTGCAAAATTCAGTATGAATCTGTGTAGTGTGACCTAGTTTCTATGAAGTGTCATATACTTATCTTAATGCAACTGATGTCTTTTGAAGTGAATCATGGTATCATTTACTCAACAGATTCATTCAAAAATGCAAAGAAAAAAATATATAAAAGGTAACAGATAAATATCAAAGCATTCTGTTTACCAACAACTATTGTAATTCATACATTTATGAGAAAATACCTTTGTTATAAAGCCTGATTCAAACTTTTGGTAAATAATATCTACCTTTAGATAGTGCATTCCCAATATTGAGTGACAATACTTGAATATTAGAAGGTTAAACAACAGGCTGTAACTGAAATGTATTTTGTAGTTTGTGCAGTATGTACAGTATGTAAGTACCTTGTTTCCAGGGATGACTCCTCCCCAAAATGCTGTGTCTACAAAACACTGTCCTGTAGCAGCACACAGCTTCTCATGAAATTTTCTAAGAGTTATAGTTGGTGGGATGCTGTTTCTGTGTATCATGAATTAATCATCGTGTCAGTTTTGTGTTATTTATCAACTATTTATCAATCATATTATTTCTAAACAGTATCCAAGGGAATGGGGGAGACTGGGAGAATTGTAACTCATAGACTTCTCCAGATCTGCCATCTGTTATAATTGAAAATTCAGTTTAGTCATTATTATTGAATGTTAATTTGAAAGTCTATACTCACAGAGGCATGTCTACAATTGTGGTGACTCCTCCAGCAGCAGCTGCTTGTGTGGCAGTCCAATACCCTTCCCAGGAGGTACGGCCTGGTTCATTAACATGAACATGACAGTCCTTTATACCTGGCATTATCAGACTGTTCCCCATCATCCACTACCTGTTAGAAAGATGCTGTCTAGTTAGTGAAGCAATGAAAAATGTTTGAGGTTAAATTAGATTGTTAGGGATGCAAATAGGGAAATATGTTAAAAATAAATATCAAACCTAATCTATCGACCAACAAATATTGAAATTAATACATTTAAAACAGTGACATCTGAAAATTATGAAAAATACTCTTGTTTTGTTAGGGTGTTTTGTGATTTAAATTCTCCTGCCAGGCTGTTGTTGAAAATAAGAACTTGTTCTTAAGTGACTTGCCTGGTTGCCAGGTTAATAATAGTAATAATGCTAAGGGTAACACTTTTGTATAGGGGCCAATTCTCACTATAAACTAATTGTTTATTAGCATGCCTATTAATAACATATTGGCTGTTTATTAGTACGTATAAAGCACATATTCTGCAAGACCATATTCTACATCCCTAATTCTACCCAATACCTAAACTTAACAACTACCTTACTAACTATTAATAAGCAGCAAATTAGGAGTTTATTGAGGCAAAAGTCATAGTTAATGGTTTGTTAATAGTGAGAAATGGACCTTAAAATAAAATGTGACCGTGCTAGGCAATGATACAGTTAATTGAACACGCATTCATATTTATAGATATTTGTTTACTTTGTACAGGTTGTCGTAATGAAAACTGCAAAAAAACAACAACATTTTAACAGCTTTTTAGCTAAATTTAAATAATTATGAAACAAAAATCATTAAACAGCAATACATATCAAAGCATTCTGTTTACCAACAACTATTGTAATTTATACATTTATGAAAAAATACCTTTGTTATGAGAGCATAATTCAACCTTTTGGTTAATATCTACCTTCATTATATAATATAATTGACCCTTTCTTTAATGCCAGTGTAATTTTGTTGAATTCACTTTTTTACACACTACTTATTAGATTAGCTAGTTTAATTAGTGTATTTTAGTTTGAAGAACACAATTCCCATAAACTATTCTAAATTAAGAAGGTTTTGAAGAAGGTGTTTAAAACCAGCTTGCCAAACTACTGACTTATCTATGTGTCCCTATCAAATATACTGTATTTGTAGGCTATAAATATTTCATAAATATTCTATACAAATGTGAAATTGTCACAATATACAATTTTACTCTTTTGCTGATTGAAATTGACCACATTTTCTACAATCATTTCAGTCCATACAGGAGTGGTTATGGGTTAAACCTGAGGACTGCAGTGCTTGTGGTCTCCAGCAGGTGGCGTATGTCTCACAGTCTAGCTCACCTTTCCAGCTGTGTGCGCTGAAGCTTCTGAATCAGGCAGAATGCTATGAATCTTTCCTTCCTTTATTATGATAACTGCAGGTCGAATTTCCTCTCCACACAAAACCCTCTGGCTTCGCACAGCACTGACAGTTGATCCTGGCTCCATGTCTGCAATGTAGCCTATATGAGCTTCTGTCTTTCACTCTCCTGGCAGCAAAAGCTTTCACTCTAAGGTCAATGTACCTCCCTCATTGACCTTTACACGAGTGTCAGCAGGAAGATCAAAGTTCTTTGACCTGTAACATTTAGATTGTTAATAAAAAGTAAATTCTTTTTAGAGGAGTGTTAAATAACAAGCATGACTTTATCTGCTTGTTAAGTTGTGACGAAAGGAATGCTGTTTCTGGGTCCAAGCTGGGCCGTTTCTAGCCAATTTGACGCCCTAGGCGAAATCCCTATTGCTAGGCGTCCCTATCCCTATTGCCCCCGAGCTAGGCGACCGCCTAGCTCGCCTATGCCTAGAAATGGCCCTGGGTCCAAGCCTCAACTTGTTTCACTTGAGAATACCACCCCAGCAGCCTTTATGAGCACTATTTATTCATATTACACATTTAAGCTAAACTTTTAAAAACGTACAGTGTACACTACAGTCTCCGTGCTCACGGCATCCTAGACACAAATATTTTAACGATTTATAAAAAAATGAATCACTGTCTGACCATCTGGGATTTCGGTATGGTGATAAATGTTAGGATTATATTTTTTAGCAGTATTATATCACATTCTGAGTGTATATTAGTACCATTTGTTGTTTTCTTGTGGCATCTGAGAGCGTTTGGACCCGGAAGCGGTGACGCGTGACGTCAGACTTAGCAAGCGGATAGAATCAATCACTCATACTGAAAATACAGCGGAATATTGTGTGGTAGTAAGATTAGATTTGTTTTTGTATGACTATTGTAGGATGCATTATCCTGTATCATCATTTCTAGTCTTAAAGCTTTAAGGCTTTTAATTCCCTTTAAGACGGTATCAGGCGTCAGGCCCACACCAGCACCCCTTTAGCTGGATAAATTATTCAAAGCATTGCTCTACTGAGCTGAGACAGAAGAGCAGGAAGGGTTGGGAAGCAGAAAGAGACAGAAGGAGAGAAAAGCAGCCACAAGGGACTGCTCAGACTGGCATTGTGTCTAAATGAATGCTGTGGTTGCTCGGCGCTTGCTGTGCCTTCCTGCCTGGGACATATCCCAGAGCAAATCAAAGAAATGTCCCATTTCCATTCAAAATCAAAAGAAAAAAAAAAAGATAGAAATGGTTGTATAAAAAAAATAAATGAATGAAAAATAAAAAATTCAGTCTTAGCACTTAGCCTCAATCAGAAAAAACTCCAATCTGAATAACAATCAGAAAAAAAAATCAATACAGCAAATACACTGATCATTTATTATTAATTACTTGCCAATTTTGTTTTTTAGTTTGTTGTTTTCTGGGTTCACATATATTCATTATGGTAATGAGAATATATTTTGACATGACAGTACTGACAATGGGGTGTCAGTGTTTAATTGTCAAATAATGTCTAAATAAATAAATAAAAATAAAAATCCTAATGATCATAAAAATTCTTAATTCTACAAAAAGTATATTAATTAATTATAAATTATACATATTATGACTCAGATTTGTGTATTAATATACTTGTTTAAATAAATTCATTTATTACTTAAATACAAATATTGCATTTTGTATTTGTTTTTGATTGTGAGTGGATGTGCAGTGGGTATACAAAAAAAAATGTAATAAAGTAAAAAAAAATAATGTCATATCTTTTTCCACTTTTAATGTTGAAACCAATAAAATTCATGCAACAATCAAATGGAAACTGTATACATAAACGTAATATATATATTTATAGTTTTTTTGTCTAATAACACTATACTGAAAGATAGACAGAATGGAGATGGACATGCACATTTCTAAAACCGTGTGAGTCACACATATGGATTTATGTGTCATGAATGAGTTGCCTTGGATACTTTGATATTGGGTCAAGAATTATGATTGAGTCAAGAATGGGCACAGTTTGATATAGGCATTGGTGTAAGTGGTCAAACGTCTGAGGAAGGGGCATGTTGACAAAACTGCATGAAAAAAAGAGGTGTTAGGAGGACTAAGACATGCAAAAGATGATAGAATGAAAAGGGAGAGAAAAAGACAATACAAAATGAAGTCCCAGATGAAGTCAGTGACCAGCTCATTAGCTGGAGTTTTGTATCCAATCTGGGTGAAACCCAAGTGAATACTGCCATGGTAGTTTCTGGATGTGTCATGGATGGTCTGTCTCCCTTCCCTCTATTATATATGGACAGAACAAACAATTGCTTTGAACTGCTCACAAACACTGTATCATCATTACAGCATTCAGAGAGACTGATGTGCTGGTCGGTTTTCTTTCTGACGTATGCAGTGTCACATAGAATCTAGAGACACTAAATAAAAAGCTTTTGAATCGCATGCATAATAACCTCTTTAAAAGATATTCCAAGCTATTCATACCTCCTTGGTTATCCTTAACTCTTTCAAAATCATGTTGTCTTTAATTCTATAATATTTCAGTTAATATTACCTTAATTATTGATTTGTACTCTTAAAAAAACTGATCAGGTTATTAGAATCCCAACATAGATTCATTTTTTTCAGTAATGCAAATTTTATAAAGATATGCTAATGGCATACTTAATCCTGATTCCATAATGAGATATATTTCTTTACTGTGTGTCTTAATTCATAATTCATGCAAACAGAGGCTGAGTCAGAAGAATAGAGGTGGATTAATGTCAGTGGGAAAAGCTTCCTTTATGAATGTGTTACATGGGTTTACTGGATTTGTGGGGAGAGCACAGTCCAATTTGCTCTAATAGTTTGTGAATTGAGAGTAATCCCACTGGAAAGCTGATTTTTCTTGACAAATAGCTCAAAGGAAAGGCCAAAATGAGATCAAATATTATTTACAGTTCTCTGCAGTTCATTTCGATTCATTTTTAGAAAAAACATAAAGTAAAAAAAAAAAAAGTGAAATATTTGAACTGATAAGCAACCCTGGAGATCCATAGTTTCTGAAAATTATATTTACAGTAAAACAATTTTTACTTGAATATCTATCTTTCTGTCTGTCCGTCCGTTCATTTGTTTGTTCATTCATTCGTTCGTTCGTTCGTTCATTCATTCTTTCATTCATTCATTGTTGCATGAGTATTGATGGAACATTAATGCTTAGAAGTAATAATAATAATAATAATAATAAATGGTCTTTCAATTACCCCTAAACTTTAAGATTTTAAGCTTTTTTTTTTTTACGTTTTTTTTTTATCATCAAGAATTTAAGCAAGAAGCAGGCCTCGCCGGGCATCCAGCTACACCTCGCTGGAACAAATAAAGGATCCTCTGTTAAACAGAGGGAAAAACAGACTGTTTTCGACATATCAGAGGAAGAGCTGAAAAAAGAGAATTTGAGAAGCCAGCTCAAGAGGCAGTAGTGGGAGCTGATCTGTAGAGTCAATAGCTGAGAGCATCAGAGGATCACCATTGTAAAGGTAAGAGTTTTTTCATTGTTAGCATGTTCTAGAGGACAATGCAGTATTAATGAGGCTCTGTCTGTTTATTTGGTGTTGGGTCACCAGGGTGGGACTGCCGTGGGGTGCGGCCATTTAGAGCCTGTCAGCAAATCCAGACATTATTATTATGACAGAGAAGTGTTTTTTTATTGAGTATTGGAACAGATGTTGTTCGTCATAAATGGCCCTCTGTCCTTGTGTACATATTTCTAAGTGCGGGCGAGATAAATGCACTGTCATGCATTGTCTCAGGCTCGCAGCCACATAGTAATGTCTTCAAGATAGAGCTTATGAATCACGATTCCAGAATTTACCAGAGAAAGAATTATAATTATACGTTTTTTTTTTTCATTAATATGGTAGCGAGTTGGGAAAATATAGTGACTACTGGCAACACACATATGAAATTGCGTATAATTCCCACTATATTCTACATATGATGTCACACAAATGAATGATTTATATAGATTTGTTGACACTTAAGAGCACAATGACTGACGACAAAAAATTCCATTATGGATTTATGATCTACACTGCAAAATATTACCTTAAAGGCATAGTTCACCCAAAAATTACAATTCATCATTTACTCACCCTCAAATTGTTTTAAACCTATTTCATGTGATAATGTGTAAACTAACTGGTTATATTCAAGTCAGAAATATTATTTAACAAGTCTTACTTAATTGTTACACCAATGACCAAGAAAAGCAGTGCTTTAAAGGCACAGTTCACCCAAAAATGAAAATGTTATCATCATTTACTCACCCTCATGTACTTCCTATAAGAATTTCATTCCTGTGTGTGTGGAACACAAAAGAAGATATTTTGAAGAATGTTGGTAACCTAACAGTTGCTGGTAGCCATTGAGCATGAGTATTGATGGAACATTAATGCTTAGAAGTAATAATAATAATAATAATAATAAATGGTCTTTCAATTACCCCTAAACTTTAAGATTTTAAGCTTTTTTAATTTTACGTTTTTTTTTTATCATCAAGAATTTAAGACAACATTTTAACCTTAAGAAATAATAGTATTAATAATAATAATAATCAAATTGTACTTTATCATAAGCATGGATGGAATGCCAAAGCTTAGAAGTCGATGTAATAATAATAATAATAATAAAATTGTCTTTCAATTACCCCTAAACTTGCATAAAAATGAAGATTTTTTTATCATCAAGAATTTAAGACAAAATTTTAACCTTAAGAAATTAACTTTAGCATAACCATTGATGGAATGTTAAAGCTTAGAAGTCGATGTAATCATCATCTGTCTTTTAGCCCTTTTTCATCATGTACAATTCAAGACTAAATTTGAACCTTCTATCTATATAGCCGTTAAAAATCCCAGCATAGACTAATTTTATTCTGTAATGCATTTTTCATAAAGATACATTCATGTGATTACTACTTTTCATAATGAATCTTTTTTTTGAGTCATTTTCTTTTAGTGTCTTATTCACTTACTGACTTCAGAAAATGCATATACTCAAAAGGATTTTCAGGGGAATTCTTCGAAATATTAAATATTATTTTATCATACTACTGTACATTTTACTTTGTTTCTTTTGACATAGCACACACATGCAGTCCAGCATTAGCCGCTGCGTCTCATGTTATGTAGAGCCATGTTTGTGTGTGAGAGTGTGTGTGTGTGTGTGTACCGTACTCCGCGGAG
>NW_015666959.1:186397-191469 GCF_001515625.1 Sinocyclocheilus rhinocerous
AACACAAAAGAAGATATTTTGAAGAATGTTGGTAACCTAACAGTTGCTGGTAGCCATTGACTTCCATAGTAGGGAAAAATGCAATGGAAATCAATGGCTACCAGCCACTGTTTGGTTACCAACATTCTTCAAAATATCTCCTTGTTTGTTTTACTACTACCCCTTTAAGGCTCTGACCCTTAAAAATACTGTCATTGGTGTAACAATTAAGAAAGACTTGTTAAGTAATATTTTCAACCTTGAATCAAACCAATTCAATTAATATATTACCACGTGAAGTAAATTTTTAGGTTACGTGACAATATTTAATTAGGTTAATCAGAAATTGTTTGTAATGGACATGAGTAGGTTGATTAATCAACATGCCGGTCACAATACATGTATTATAAAATCAGTTGTATAGTTGTCACTTCATCAACTCAACAACACTAAAAACTGCAGCTTTCTGACTTCTTTGTAAACTGACATGCTGCCTTTGAGGTTCATGTCAAGTAGTCTAAGTAGACGAGAGACTGAACCCACTCCGTCACACCAGAATGTGACTCAGCGTGATGTTAGTCTAATTGAAAAACGCAGAATGCAGCTCACATGAGATCACTATATGAGCTCTTTTACGTTTATTCAAATAAACCTCTTAGTTACTGAAGCAAACACGCTTATAAACAGAAGCAGAACTCGTTGAAAATGAGATTGAGGCTTATAGGTCATAAATCTTCCCTGCATGACACATTAATTGTACCTCCATTTTGGTCCGACTAGGAGGCTGGACTCAGCCTGGACTCAGAGTTTGTGGCAGCCAGCTCTGTTATCTGTTATTGTAATCCTAGGGAGCGTACTGACATTTAGCCAGTCGTGCAATTCTTTTGTTGCTGCCGGGCTGAGTATCTCTCTAGATCTGTAGCTGACCATGTATGATCCTTTTACGGTGAGGTCATATAAACACAGTCTTCCTGTTTGATCTGAACATCGAAATATTGAACATTTTTAGATTTATTATTTAACCTCATCGTAAGTCACCACTGAAATCATGTTTTTGCTTGTCAGCCTGTCATTCCTTCATGCCATTTCGTTATAGATACAACAGAAATTGCACTCCGTTGCTATGGTGATAGGCAGCTAAGTTTTACAGCCTTCCCGAAAGTAGGTGTAATTTAATTTCCAATCGAGATCGTCTAAATCAATATCTCTCTGCTCATATATAGTAATGGAGCTACTAAAGGAGTAATATCCTCTCTTTTTTCAGAAGTGCTGCACATAGATGAAGGAATATAGATTTTACTGTAAATTTATTGTACATTAATATTTTTGTGCATTGATCAATATGTCTCAGTCAATTAGTAAGCAGCTTTTCATATGTGACCCTGGACCACAAAAGCAGTCTTAAGTCGCTGGGGTATATTTGTGGCAATAGCCAAAAAAACATTGTATGGGTCAAAATTATAGATTTTTCTTTTATGCCAAAAAATCGTTAGGATATTAAGTAAAGATCTTGTTCCATGAAGATAGGCCAAATATTGTCCTATCCTAACAAATCATACACCAGTGGAAAGCTTATTTATTCAGCTTTCAGGTGATGCATACATCACAATTTCATAAAATTGAACCTTATGACTGGTTTTGTGGTCCAGGGTCACATATGTAATTAATATAATGTATATATTTAATACCATAACTGTAATACATTATAAAAGTAAATACAATAAAAATAATAACAATAATAATAAACCAATAATTATTATATTATATTATATTATATTATATTATATTATATTATATTATATATATTATATTATATTATATTATATTCTGCTAAATGACTAAATAATAATAATAATAATAATAATATTATATTTAAATATAATATAATAGATAAAGATATAGATCTTCCAGTTTTATGTTTGATGAAATCTGTGTCATAATGTTAAATTTCTCTCTTTGCAGGTGTGAGCAGTGATCTGGACATTTAAAGCAGTGCTTTCAGCACACACACAGAGGCACCATGGCAGGGGCCTCGGTGAAGGTTGCGGTGAGAGTCCGTCCCTTCAACTCTCGTGAGATGAGTAAAGAGTCCAAGTGCATCATCCAGATGTCAGGAAACACAACCAGTAAGTACTCAACTGCACCTGAGCCCCGAAACTTCCATCCGGAACATCCAGCTGTTAAATCACTAAGAATACTCAAAACACTCCCGTTTATAGATCATGACTTTTACTGTGTGTCTTAATGTTGTTTTCGCAGGCGTGTTTTGGGTTTTTATGGACCCTGTCTGAGTGTTTGACCTCATCTGCGCGGATTTCATAAGGGCAGCCTTTTTGAGATGATGTGGGATAATTGTCAACTGATCAGTGAACTGGGGGCGAGTAAGCTCACCAGTAAATCTGATCCGACATTAATTTCATAGTCAGCCATTAATCTAATGTGGCTACAGAAATTGAGAGTTATTAAAGCAGAGAAAAAATAGAGGGATGTTTCAATGAACTTATCACAACTACAGCTGTAATTGCTAGTGATCGATTTTGGTTTGCTGTTTTTGACACGCTGGCAGGGTGAGTGGTCAATTTCAAAGGAACTAATGAGGAGACATCATTTTCTTTGTCAAGGATGTTGTGTTGTAAAGGAACTTAAAATCAAGACATCTTAAATGGTTAGATGAGGTCGAAGATATGTTTATGCATGTGGGTATGTGTGTGTGTGCTTGCATGGTCTCCAATCAAAAATATTAAGTCATACCATATATTGTTGTTGGATAAACAAATGAGAATAATAAAACCACACTGGCATACATAGAGCCAGGGGTCAACTAGCCTATATAATGAAAGTAGATTTTTTTTAACTGAAAGGTACAGCTATGCTCTTAAGACAAATGTATTTTTCATAATTGTGACCCTGGTCCACAAAACCAGTCTTAAGTCGCTGGGGTATATTTGTAGCAATAGCCAAAAATACATTGTATGGGTCAAAATTATCGATTTTTCTTTTATGCCAAAAATCATTGTTCCATGATGTTCCATGAAGATATTTTGTAAATTTCCTACCGTAAATGTATTAAAACTTAATTTTTTATTAGTAATATGCATTGCTAAGAACTTAATTTGGACTACTTTAAAGGCGATTTTCTCAATATTTTGATTTTTTTGCACCCTTAGATTCCAGATTTTCAAATAGTTGTATCTCAGCTAATAATATCTCAGAAAAATGTACACTTATGACTGGTTTTGTGGTCCAGGGTCACAATTGTCAGGTTGGGGCAAGTTGTCACATGTTTTAAAATTTTATATAATTTATATAAGTTTTGATTTGGAGATTAGTTTTGAATATGCTTTTTTATCTGTTTCATTAATTGTTTTGTGTTGAAAATTGTGTACTTTCTTGATGTAAGGTTTACTTTTACACTACTGTTCCAAAGATTGGGACCAAGGCCAAGGCTGCATTTATTTGATCAAAAATACAGGAGTAGTATTACAATTTAAATGAACTGTTTTAGATTTTTATATAATTATATTACAGTGTAAGGTTGATAGGCTATAGCTTGAAAACATGTCCTACTGGATTTCGCCAAAAGGTCAGTGAGTGTTTAATGAACTCTTCCTTTTTCCTGGACAGTAATTGTTTTTGTAGTCAAGACTTTGAAAAAATTAACAGTAGAAAAATTGTTAGAAAAAAAGTGATTAAACTTGCCCTGGTCGCCACTTTATTATTATTTTTTCCTTTTTATCCTATAGTGTGCTCTAGAATGTTAGATGGGTTAAACATATTATGATTTTTTTTCAAAATTGGAATTAGGATATTGCTGTACTTTGCAATTTTTCAATAATGTCATCATGCAGCAGAAGATTTCTTGGTTCTAAACATGTGAATGTGCTCGAAGAATGGAGGGAACTGATGGATGACTGGAGAGAGATTTGATTTCTAATCTGCCTGGCTGGGCGAAGCCATTGGTCAATAATGGATGAGAGCTTGTGAAATATTTAGAGTTTGGCCTAATTTAGCTTTCTCCCTTCCACCTTGTGTTGCTTGAGAAAAACAATGTGTCCACCATCATCTTTGTACCTGAGGTAGTTTTTGATAGTGTTGATATTTACATCAAATATTAAGTCAAAAACTTGAATGGGTCAAAAGAAACTTTACTAAAAAGCAGTGTGCCATTTGTTATACACCTTTGTCTATTTGTAAAAACAAAGTGCACATACAAAAGGGTCCTGATGATGGCAGATGTAATATTACACCACGGTATTGTTGTGCAGGTTAGGCCAAGGGTTTTACGAAGGAGATGCATTGGGACTGGCAAATCTGTAAGCCATGTTGCAGAAGATATTTTTGTTGTAAGGGCACCCAGCTAGTGGTGCATAATGTAAATATGACATAGGGGTGTGCGATATATATCGTCTGCAATAATATTGTAAATGTTGCTTTAACGATGTGCGATTTGACATTATCGAGTATTTTGCAAAAACTATTCAAAACACCTCTACAGAGTGCACGCATATATTACGTGAAGTCTAGACAAGTGCGAGTGTGCATTTAGGTCGCGTTTCCACCAAAGCATTTTTTTCCCGAGGCTAGCGTATTTTTTCCGTTGTTCTAAATGGGAGCGCTGCATTTTTTTAAAAGTATAAATATGAAGAATATCAAAAACCTCAGGAGTCAGCTGTCCACGGTAGTCCTTGAGATACCAGCACAATAACACAATCAGCAAAATCTCATCTAATTATAGTTATCGATAAAATCCCAGAAAATATCACACACCCCTAATATGACATTGTTCTAGACTGATAACAGTGAGGATAAAAGCCTAATACACGCAGTTCTTTTGTTTTAATGGGTGAAGAAGACTGTGAACCTTGAACAATAGAGAAATGAGCCATCAAAAGCAGTAGAAACACTTACTGTCATTGTAAATGGATTGTGCAAGTCAGCCTTCTGTCAGATCTTTAATAGTTAGAGATGAATGTCACTGCTCTAACAATATGTTTAAAAACACATCTGCCATTAACTCAAACAGTAATGGAAAAATATCTATATAATAGTATACAGGGGCGTAGCCATCATTTCAGAAGTGAGGGGGACAGAAA
>NW_015666959.1:191480-203383 GCF_001515625.1 Sinocyclocheilus rhinocerous
AAAACCGGTCTTGGGGGGGGGGGAGACACGTCCCCCGCGTAATCTACGCCCCTGATAGTATATAGTAACTAAAATTGTCACTGTATATTTATTTGCCAATAACATTTTTATAATGTAGGCACACACACACTGACAAACATATATAGAGAGCAAGAATGTCCTTGATACAGTGTAATTATTTAATTAAATACGGAGTAATACTAATTTACATGTGCTTAGGTTAGGGTTTGGTTTAGGGTTAGTTTCTTGTAATTATACTACATTTATTGTTATTACTATAGAAATTAACAAGTGTAACAAGGACACTATAAAATACGGTGTTACCTTTTTTCCATATTGTCAGTATGCCTAATCATTTGTATGTTGCAGCACATATCCAAACATACAAATATGCGTGTAAACATACATCTGTGAATGCTAATGAGTCCGGGCTGGTCTATTTGACATGTTTTGCATATGACATTGAGTTCACTTTTCACCCTGTCATAAAAATATTCAACATTACTCTAACCATTTACAAATTAATTCTGGCATACTTGCAGACATTAACACATATTATTGACGCATTGCAAAGTTGAACATTTGAGGTACATTCAGATGCACAGCTGGCAGTGGCCGATTAAAACAACTTTGATTAATATTGCATAAGAAATTTTAAATAAGATCTTGAAAATTTTATATATTTAATGAGTACATTCCAGTTTGCCAGATGATATTATCTCCATTAACTCTCTTATAAGTGAGGGCTATTCTTTAGTATCTGCTTCAAGTTGTTGTTTTTTTTCATGGTGTGTGTGCTAGTTTTTTTTAATAATTACCTTTCAAATCCTTGATTTTTAATTGGATTCTAAATAATAACATCTGTTTCATCTGTTCCCCATCATCTGAGCCTCTAACCTGACCACCTTTGTGGCATATTGTCTCAGCACAGCAATGCTGTAAGCCATCCTACAGCATAGCATTCATTTGAAATGCAAGATTACCTGCACAGACAGTCTGTGTGGTTTGCCTGTGTCTATTCAGAGTCCACTCAAAGACATCCTTTCAAAGCCCTCAACACAATCGCCAGGCTGCTTAAGCCAATCCGTATAAAGGCCCAGCGGAGTGGCGTAATGGTAGAGATCTATTCAAAATCTAATGTGAGAAACATTCAATTACTTAACATGTTTGACCTTCATTTGTTGTTTATGTGGAGTTATGTCTTTGTAGGGCACTTTACTAGTATTGCAGAAGCTAAAACTGTGCTAATATGCATAAACACACATGCAAACACATCTTTCTGAATTGTTTTGTAGATTGCTGTCCTTTGAAAAGTAGACTTGGTGTATGGCAAGAGGGTCGATGATGTCATCAAAGAGCCTTTCTAGTCAGCAGTAATTTGGAAAGAAGCCAGTCCCAGTCTCAATCTGAGGGTGTAAATAACTGGTTATTAGTGGGAGTCTGAGCCCAGAGAGTGTCTTTTGTGCTCCACGCTGGCTGCTTTGTCACCGCTGCCAGCTTGAGATGGGTCAATAGCCGTGTTCCCACAAAGCCGTAGAATGGTGGAAAGCTGAGTGATTGACGGCTCTGACTGGTTTAAGCAACCCTGCTATCACTGAGGCACCATTGGGCTGCTCACACAGGCCTTTAAGTTCTTATAAAAGAGTTTCCTTTTCGTTGGAAATTGTCTCATTACCAAGCCACAGAAGATTTTAGCTCTGGTCCCTGCGAGAAAACTAATGTAAGATTCTGTCTAATGGTTTCTAACTGCAAAAAGGCTTTACTGACATGGGATTTCATTGGTTTCAGTGCTGCTGTAAATTCTGTGTGATGTTCTCAGTGATACTGTGGTAATTATGCATGTGGTATATGTCCATTTAGAAGAGATACCAAATTATCCATTTGATGAAACTGTGTGATTATGAAAATGGAGAGACTTTAGCTAAGAGTTTAAGATAATCCAATTGCCATGTTGATCAAAGCGCTAAATGGTGCTCCCCTGATCACATCACTCCCAGAATTCCCTTCTCTATATTGATTGAGACTGGTGTGTGTGGAAATGGAGTCTTCGGTTTTTAACAGAATCCAGAACTTTGATTAAGCTAAAGCTGTGCTATTTTTATGGTCATTTATGGATGTTACTTGTGATTTCTTCCCAGTGAGATCTTGGGTAAAAGGCATGGTACACTGTGTAACATCAGTGATCTTTTATTTCAGAATGTGCAATACACATTTCATGCAAGACATTGGTCCCAATCGTCCTGTTGACAGCACAAAGGAGCAGCTGAATGGCACGACTGTGACGCAAAATTAACTTTTTTTCTTACAGCATTACAGAATTATTTCACAATCAACAAACCAAAGCAAAGCACAGCAAAACACAAAGCAAAACAAAACACAAAGAAAACAAAACACAAAGAAAAACAAAACAAAACACAAAAACAAAACACAATGAAAAACAAAACAAAACACAAAGAAAAACAAAACACAAAGCAAAGCAAAGCAAAACACAAAGCAAAGCAAAACAAAACAAAACACAAAGCAAAACAAAACACAAAGAAAAACAAAACAAACACAAAGCAAAGCAAAACACAAAGCAAAACAAAACAAAAAACACAAAGCAAAACAAAACAAAACACAAAGCAAAACAAAACACAAAGAAAAACAAAACACAAAGCAAAACAACCATGAGCATGTCACAATAATTAATAAAAAACTACAGTTTTTTCCCTACAAAAAGAGACATCATTTATGATCAACAAAACAAAAACACTATCAGTTAGCATGTCACACTAATTGATCAAGGACTACCGATTTTCTCTACAAAAAGATAAATATTTTATGATTTTGCCTGAAATTTGTCTCGGACAACAAAACTATGAGTGTGAAGCCATTTTAAACAACAGTGTGGTAGATACCAGACCATACCTCTCATGAAGGTATTTTAATGCATTTTGGTGAAGTAGTCTTCACCTCCTTTGGCAGTTTTCAGTCTGATCATTTTAAGTCTGATGCATGATCATCAGGCTATGGAAAAAATGGAGAGTAGTCATCTGGCTATAATGGAAAATTACATATATTCAGCTCCCTATAATAAAAAAAATTAGTCAACTAGCTTTAATGGAAAAGGGTTTTTTATTATAAGGTCACCATTCACCATGACCTTTTGATTGAGCTGTAATAGATGTACACACTGGTTTCAGACTGTTACACATATTCATACTCAGTGAAACTTAAAACCCAGCAGCCCAAAATATCCATCTCACTGCACTCACACAAACGTCAGCAGTAGCCACGTCCTCCTTTGGGCATTAAAAGTGATTAAAAATCCTCCTCCTTATTAGGTTTGTGCATTTACCGCTTCAGTCATGACGCTGATGTAACCATTGCTGAGAAGGGTGGATGTGAATCATTGTCATCATTGAGAGCAGAGGAAAGGAGAGAGGATGAGAGGAGAGGAAAGAGTTTTTTTTGCTATTCACAGTGTAAGACCATTATTGACAATAACGACTGACCTCTTTATATAATAAAAGTGTTTTAACAACCTACTTCATGCTGGAATATAACAGATCAGGAGCATGAAATCAGACACCCTGACTGCTATGAATAATTCAAGCAGTGGCATCTCAAGGTTAGCATCATTAGCACTGATTGGTTTGATTGGTTAGTGGACTCCGAACCCATCACAGTTTCCAGAATGTGACCTGCTTGGCTCCTAGCAACAGAACACTTACAATCAGCGCTAGTGACTGTCACATAAATGCCATTTACTCAGCTTAATGTCGAATGTTGAACACTCTTGCATTACAATAAAACAATAAAACAAACTGAAGCATTAAGAATTGGTGTGTGTGTATCATAGACACGCACAAACATGCATACATATGATTAAAATTTTATTTGATTAAAAACTGCATGTAGGTCTACTCCTTTCAACCCAACCAACAAACAAACAAATAAATAAATAAATAAATAGTTGTGCATGGTTCATTTCATAGGCCACATCTGATATTGAAAAAAAAAAAATATATATATTTATTTATTTAAAAAAAACTGCAACCACCAAAAAAGTAATAAAAAATAATATAACATAAAATAAAATAACATTAAACAAAACAATTTAGGAATTGGCATGCATCTAAACCTATGTCAGTTTCATTTCTATAGTAAATATTAAATAAAAGAGGTATTTCTGATAAGTTAACTTATTTAACTTATTTTAATCTGACATCTATTGAGGTAAAATTAATTAATTATTAATTACAGAAATTCGTTTTTAAATGTAACAGCTGCCGAGAAACATTTTATTCTCTTAAAGCATTCCTTCTTCTTCAGACGGCTGACTGTTTGGCACACATACACATACAAACACAATTTTGCAACTTGCAACAAGAGTAGATGTAACATGCCAGTGCTTCTATACCGATGACGCATGATGTCCCCTGGGCTATGCAGTGCTATTATTATAACTCATATACTCTGATGCACAGCCAGTACTGAACTGCCCTGGAGACAGTTAAACACAGATGTATAGGCAGGGTAAAAGGGTCTGTCCCTTTTAGGGACACAAGTAAATGAATTATTTCACTCCAAATGTTTAAATGTGGTTAGCCATTTTAGAATTGGGCTTCCTGCATTGTATAACATGGCCGCAGGATGTTGCTTAATGTATGTGACGTTCAGATTGACATGCTCAAATGTGTTTTGATGGTTCAAACTGGAGCTATATGAGAGATGAATGGAAAAACCAAATAATTAGGATATTTTAGGCTGTTTTTAGAGGACAATTGTTTTATTAGTAGATTAATTGCGTTGAATCATTTTTGGAGGTCAGTTGTACTATGTGTGCTTTAGTTAGCAGATAAATTGATTTTATTCAGGCTTTTTCAAGCTTTGCTTAAATGAAATAGAAGAAAAGTAGAACAGGGATTTACAGGAGGGATTATGCAATGACATGTCCTTCTGTTACTTGGCAGCTCTGTGTGTGTGTGAATGAGAGTGCGTGAAAGAGAGAAAGAGAAAGAGTCATAAATATGTTTTATGTTGTATCTGAACTCTGAGGCTGTGGTGCTGCATCTATGAAGTTCAGAAGCGATTTCTTGTGAGATTGCTGGGCTATTGGCACTAAGAGATAGTATTAAAATAAAGTGCTCAAATCACTTTTTTTTTTTTTTAAATTTATTTGTGTGTACATATATTTGTGTGTACTGAGTATATTTGATATGTATATGTAAATACACACACATACATGTGTATATATATATATACAAAATATTTATATGTATGTATTTATATTTATATATAATTTATATTATATAGATATAAATATTTTATATATAAATATATTTTTCTTAGATATATACATGTAATATTTACATGCATGTGTGTATATTTATATATATACATAATAAATATATACAGCACACACACACATATATTACTGTATGTAAGCACAAACTTTTATTTTGGATGCGATTAATCGTGATTAATCGTTTGACAGCCCCTAGCATTCTGCAACCTTGGCTTTTTGAGACAATAAATCCATTTGTTTTCATGAAATTTGTTTCAAAATCAAGTCATTCACAGATAATCTTCCTCTTCATTTTTGCTGTTAACTGCTGCGAATGGATCATTAAGTCAGTGAGTTGCTGTGTTTTGCCTGAGTATGTGTTTTAATTTGTAACAACATGAGGGTGAGTAAATGGCAATTGTCATTTTTTGGGGTGAACCAATCATTTAACAGCCTAAGAGCTCATTTATGGGATCATTAATAAGGCCAAATTAGCAGTTGATGCAGCAATGCCACACACACAAAAATATATATACATATTACAGTATTTTTCACTAGTGTAGGATTTTGAGCTTATGATCACTTTAGACAATGTCCCTATTTAGATCATATTGCATCGTGTATAAAATGAAACGCATAGATCAATGAACTACAGTGTGTAATCAAATGCATTCTGTTCATTGACCATCTGTCCCTGGAGAACCAAGATAAGTGTTTGCTTAGTGCAGAAAATCCTTTTCAGCCTATTGACTCTCTGAAGGTCATTCTTGAATCGCCCTTTTTTTAAGGTCAGAACACATCGTGTTTGTTGAAGGAAACTTAATTCATCACATTTATCTTATTGCTTGTTTGTTGTCTGTTTGTGTTAGTTATGTACATGTGAAAATACCACTGTGTGTGTGTGTGTGTGTTCATAAAAGCTTTCCTTGTGACTGCTTGACTAAATTCAATTTCTCAGTCCAGTAATGATTGCTCAAGCATGTACTGAAAATATGTGTACTTCAGATGTCCTTTTCATGGTTATTGTGGCTTTTTGCTTCATGGTCGATTAAGAATATTTAATAGAGTTTACTTAAAGGGCTATTTTTATGTGGTTTTGGCTTTTGGTCTTGCACATCCCACCATATGGCAGCTGAGATGTATTTCAGAGCAGAGACAGTATGTTCTGTCAGAGCTCATGCTGCCTGTCAGACTCCTGACTGTAGCGTCTGTGGTGGCGTGTGGGCTTGCTGACGGAATAATGATGTTCTGAGCTACTAATAAGCATCAGGAAGTGATTATAGACAGTTTAAATGCAGGTACATGATTTCAGTGACTTTTTTTTTTTTTTTTGCTCTTTAAGTAGATGAAAATTGTCAGTGACTTTTTTTTTTTTTTTTTGCTCTTTAAGTAGATGAAAATTGTGCAATTATCCTTTGTTTTCACACGATCCAAGTCCATTTGTTTCCTCCATGATGCAGGGTATTTTTGGCAATGATTTTCTCTTATATAATGGCTGTGCATTCATTTTATACAGATTTTTAGTGGGATGGTTCTAGTTTTCTCAAGTGCAGAGTATTATGTTAATTACATACCGTGTGCTACTTATACTTTTTGTGGAGTATGGTGCAAACTGCAAAGAAACCTCTTTGTTGGTAAAATAGGCTTCTAAAGGAAGTTCAGGAGGAGCGAGTCATTTAATCCTGTCAATCACAGCACAGTATTTAATATTTAAAGGGCCACTCACCTCGCTCCTGTGACAGCACTTCCGGTATGTGTCCACCACCCCCATCTCCACCTTTATTTTATTCACTTCTACTTTATTATGAATTATTGATTAAATTGTCCAGAGAGATGTTTAGAGCCTGAGTTGAGTCTCATGCTTGAGTCCTCCATGATGGACAGTAAACTAAACATGTTTACTTGTATCTCACTCAAGGATTGTATGAAATATAAACTCGTGAAGGACATTTATGGCTGGGTAACACAGTAGGCGCTGAACAGTGACCTGGGTGTGATTCTTTCTAGCTCTTCTTTGCTTTTGCTCTTGATCTCTCACATTCTCTTGAGCAGAAAACTTTTCGCAGGCAATCCATATACAGCAAATTGCTAAAAATTTAGATTTTTTTTTTTTATATTCCCGTTTTTCCTAATGTCATCAGCACTTGAGCTGCATAAGTTTGTGTAAGACCTGATGATCATGTTTTCCAGCATGATTTGAGATGTTCCACAGAGCATCTTGTGCTTCAGTGTAAGCAAGAACATCTGATCTTTTGTGTTAAATTCACGTAATCGATGTGATGCATTTGCTTATTTTATTAGTGCACTAGAAATAGTTCAGAACCTTTAATAAATCGTATTAATTTTACATCGTAACATTTGAGCATGTTTTAAATTGTGTTAAATCCTAAAACAAAAATGTTCAAAAATGTTTAATTTAGGTTGAAATTACATATTACTGTATACAGCATACATGATCATTCACAAGATTGGGGTCAGTAGTTTTTTTTTTTTTTACACACTTATGCTGTATATATCATGCAAAGACACATTACATTGTTCAAAAGAGACAGTAAAAACATTTTATAATGTTACAAACATTCTCTATTTCATACAAATGCTGTTCTTCTCAACTTTCTATTCATCAAAGAATTTATTATGGTTTCCACAAAAATATTAAGCAGCATAAACTGTTTTCAACATTGATAATAATATTAATAAGAACTGTTCCTTGAGCATCAAATCAGCATACTGGAATGATTTTTAAAGAATCATGTGACACTAAAGACTGCAGAAATGGCTGCTGAAAATTCAGCTGTGCCATCATAAGAATGTATTACTGTAAAGTAAAGACAGTCAATCGACATTTCTGTTTCATACTATTATACTAGCTCATTTTATACTAGTTTATGCACCTAAATAGCATTTACTTTGACTATGTAAGTTCAGATGACTCAAATCTTCCTGTGACGATGCCTGCAATAGGTCATTTTCATTTACATCCATTATCATATTGGTATGATTCCTGCCTCTCTCTGTTGAATTTCATTTACTGCTGGTGAGAGCAGCAGGGTTTTAGAGCACATCGGCATGGACCCGTTTAGACAAACTACAGTGACTCAGCACTTATTGACTGTGTGGCGGCCATTTAGTGGCTGACAACAGAGTATTAGATGTCCACTCAGGATCTCGAACATGTTTTATTAACCTTACTCATTCTCTGCCATTCTTTTCCTTCTCTTTCAGCCATCATCAACCCCAAAGCACCCAAAGAAACCAAAAGCTTCAATTTTGATTATTCCTACTGGTCACATACCTCGGTAAGTCAGTAGTTCAATGAAATGAAACAAAAATCAGCATTGCATGCAGTGAAACACACAAAACATGATAGACGTAATACCCTTAAATGGTCAAAGATCATGCAGTATATATTTTTCTTCATCTATCCACAGCCAGAAGATATCAACTATGCCTCCCAGCAGCAGGTGTTCAGAGACATTGGAGAGGAAATGTTACTTCATGCCTTTGAGGGCTACAACGTTTGTATTTTTGCATATGGCCAGACTGGGGCCGGTAAATCTTATACCATGATGGGCAGACAGGAAAAGGACCAGCAGGGGATCATTCCACTGGTAAAACAGATGCATAAATAAGCAAATATGAAGAATACGCATTTCTAAATATCAATTGAAGTACTTAAAAACCAATTTTCAGCTGCTAAATTGCCATTTTTGTACATCTAAAGCACACATTGTCTCTCCTGTCACATTGGCATTGCTTTATAAACAGGAAAAATGATAATGTATTCAGAGGCAGTGTGAACAAGATAAATTCAAACAAAATTAAATGACAAGTCAAACACCAAGCTGACCAGTACACACAGTAAGAAAATGATTATTCGCTTACTAATCTCTCTTTATTATGTCTCTCTCTTTCCTCTTCTCCCTTCAATCCTAAACATCAGCTGTGTGAAGACCTTTTTACCAAGATTAATGGCAACAATACTGATAACAACATGTCCTATTCTGTGGAGGTAAGATTTTTTTATTGTTTCAAATCTGAGTGTAGCTTAATTCCAAAGCAGCTGTTTTTATACAGGGTGTGTCTGAGTCTGTGCCCTGTTATCACAGCTATTACGATAAATTAAAAAAAAACAATTATCATGTCATTAACACTTTAGCAATATTGTTATTACTTTTTACTGTAAATTTTGTATATGATTTTTAATTTTAATCCTCAAGTAGATTGTTTTTTGCTTTTAACAGTCTATTATTTTCATCCTTTCAGGTTAGTTATATGGAGATTTACTGTGAAAGGGTACGAGATCTTCTGAACCCAAAAAACAAAGGAAATCTGCGTGTGCGAGAGCACCCATTACTGGGCCCGTATGTAGAGGATCTGTCCAAACTCGCCGTCACATCATATAATGACATTCAAGACCTGATGGACTCAGGGAATAAGGCTAGGTGTTCTATTCTATTCTATTGTAATGGAGTGTTCATGCCATGTCTGTATTGCTGTAATTATGATTTTCCAACAAGTAAAAACTATTCATGTACATTACTGTTCAAAAATTTGGGTCAGAAAGATTTTTTCAAAAGACATTAGTATTTTATTAATCCAAGACAAATTAAACTAATTAACTTATTAAAAGTGACAGTATAGACATTTAACATTTTAGATTATTTTTTAAATAGCACAGCTCTTTTGAACTTTCTATTCATCAAAGAATCCTGTAAAAATGTATCCCAATTTCCACAAAAAAAAATGAATGCTTAAAAAAACAGCCTTTACCATTAAATACACTACCATTCAAAAATGTTATTGTATAATAAACATATAATTATAAATGGGGAATTTTTTTTTGTTGGAATTTTATGAATATTCCAAATTTTCTGATTTGACTGTCATGATGCAATGAAACCAAAATGAATTCTGCCACAAAAACAACTTAAAGAGCAGGTCATATGGTTTTTTAAAGTGTCCTAATATTGTGTTGGAGTCCCCTACAACAGGTTTAAATGCATCTAAGGTCAGAAAACACTGTAATTTTCCCAGAATATACATTTATACATAGAGTCATTTGTCCACGATTTCGAAAATGTTCGTTCGATTAAGTTCTGAGCGAAATGTCTGTAAACCCCTCCCTTCCATAAGCCTACTCTGCTCTGATTGGTCAGCTGGCCAAGCCTGTTGTGCGCGGTTGTTTTTGATGTCGCGGGTTGTAGCGACCCCAATAACGTCATATTTAGGCACTGGAATGCGAATTTACCAGGGGAACCCCGACTGAAAGCGTGAACGCGATTTTTAAAGGGGGACCACCCTCGAAACAGGTTTTGGCTAGTTTTGAGTAGCAATTGGGTGGGTTTTGTGACAACCTGGCAACCCTAGCATGCACCTTTACATAAAACAATAATATAGTGCTCCAATCAGTTCTTAAAATAATGACATAAAAACATTTTGTTTAACACTTATGCAAGCGGATCGTGCCCACAGCTAAAGTTTTGCTGCTAAACTGTAAACATTTAACAAAACAATAATGGTGGATATGTTAGCCGAGTGCTAACATGCCAGTGACGTAGATCGGTAACAGGCAGAAGATTCGAAAATATAACGACTCGTTAAGGCGATTCTGAGTCGACTCTTTCTTTTGAGAGACAATATCTTTATTTATCATGCACTTTTTTGATTAACAACTTTGCAGACTGTTTACATTGAAGGATAGCTACCTTACAAACTGCAAAAGAGATATTTTTCGAAAACCCATATGACCTGCTCTTTAAGATAGGCAGGGACCTGAACTCATATTTGAGTTTATTGCCCAAGTGCATTATGTTTGTTTTTAAACATTTAGAGAGAACATATAGAGGTGAATTAATGTAGTCATTAAATTATTTGCTGTCTTCTAAAACAAAGTCATGGGGATTTTGAGCGTTGTCGTAGAAACAAATCATTTCTGAGTCTGAGGACATGATCAGCACAAACTAGAATCTCAAAGCTGCTATTTTGTAATTACAGTAATTCTGGCACAATGTGAAAGCATTCTATTCTATTCTATCATATCATATCATATCATATCATATCATATCATATCATATCATATCATATCATATATCATATCATATCATATATCACATATATCATATCATATATCATATCATATCATATCATATCCTGTTCTGTTCTATTCTATTCTATTCTGGCTTCTAGAAATAAACAATGATAGCCTTTTGCTGCACAGACCAGTGGTCCTGGTCACATGTGTTTTTTCAAGGTCTTCATGGCCACATTGAGAGGAAAACAAATATTTACTTATCATCATATATCATCACTTATCAATATATGCTTATCATCATGGAAACAAATGGACCATTTAATTCCAGGAGGCATTGATGAAACAATACAGTTTGAAAACCAAAAGATGTCTACTGTAATGTCTGAAGAACGACAGACAAAAGACGTTCCGTGTATTAACCTTTAATTATAACGCAGAACAGCTGTATCACATGCTCACCAGCCTAACTAACGTCTCTCTCTACCGGGTCTTTTACTCCCTGCATTAACCCTATAACTACATAAACAGCACTTTCACAATGATTATAAAGTCTGTGCGCTACACTACATTCTTTATTATTAAACGAAGTAATTAGAACAA
>NW_015666959.1:203655-267907 GCF_001515625.1 Sinocyclocheilus rhinocerous
TATCATATCATATCATATCATATCATATCATATCATATCATATCATATCATATCATATCATATCATATCATATCATATCATATCATATCATATCATATCATATCATATCATATCATATCATATCATATCATATCATATCATATCATATCATATCATATCATATCATATCATATCATATCATATCATATCATATCATATCATATCATATCATATCATATCATATCATATCATATCATATCATATCATATCATATCATATCATATCATATCATATCCTGTTCTGTTCTATTCTATTCTATTCTGGCTTCTAGAAATAAACAATGATAGCCTTTTGCTGCACAGACCAGTGGTCCTGGTCACATGTGTTTTTTCAAGGTCTTCATGGCCACATTGAGAGGAAAACAAATATTTACTTATCATCATATATCATCACTTATCAATATATGCTTATCATCATGGAAACAAATGGACCATTTAATTCCAGGAGGCATTATGTTAGTGCATTCCTGTTTCCTCAGCTTAGCGTCAGTCAACAGTTCTCTAATCTCAAGGTGTTGAGATGCACCACTGCCAATGCACTATACTTATTTAGTCTGTTATGTAAGTTAATGTTTGGCAAAACAGACAGGAGCTCATTAATGGAATGAATAATTAGGAGTTTTTTATTTTTTATTTTAGCTGCATTTGATGAATATGAAGACACCAAGATCAAAAATAAAATACAAATATTATTGCATTTAAAATATATCTTTTCTATTGTAAAATATTTTAAAAAGTAATTTATTCCTGTAATGACAAAACTGAATTTTCAATAGCTGCCAGTGTCACACGATTCTTCAGAAATCATTCTAATATGCTGATTTGCTGCACATTTCTGAACATCAAGTAACAAAGTAACATTTCTTATTATCAATCGTTTCTACTTAATATTTTTGTGGAGTTGTGGTTTTTTTCAGGATTATTTGAATAATATAGAATTTATTAAATTTATTTAAAATAAAGTTTTTGTAACAATGTAAACGTCTTTACTGTCACTTTTGAAAAATTAATACATTTTTAATGAATGAAAGTATTAATTTCCTAAGGAAAAAAACATACTGCCTTCAAACCTTTGGACAGTACTGTACATTAAGGATTGGATCTAAATACATCAGGGAAACATTTTGTTGGTCATCAGATGAATCACAGAGGCAGAAGTTAGTGCAAATGCAATGATACAGCACTAACTTTAAAACACAGCACTTCCTCACAAGGTATAGAGTCTGAGCAGTCAATATTAATGAAGTTTCTGAATGGTGAAATTCTGTTATCCAGGACAGTAGCTGCCACTAACATGAATGAGACCAGCAGCCGTTCACACGCTGTCTTCAACATCATCTTCACCCAGAAGCGCCATGACTCCGAAACAGATAACACTTCAGAAAAGGTTTGTGCTGCTGTTGCATATTACAGACCCTGTCAGTCACAATAAACAGCTCCGTTTAGATCGAAAGGTTAGGCCACTTGTCTCTCACCCTTACACAGGGCTGTGTTGGATGACTTTTGACATTGAGAGTTTTTTTTTCTGTATGGGTAATGTGAAAGGTGATATGGGCCTGTCCATTTCTCAGCATGTTCATTATTGACCTATTCTGAACTTCTCTGGCAGGTCAGCAAAATCAGTCTGGTGGATTTAGCCGGCAGTGAGAGAGCAGATTCCACTGGAGCCAAAGGCACACGGCTCAAGGTGACTAATATATATATATACTGTATATATTCACTTCCTATCCCCAATTGTCTGTTGTCCTTTCATGCCCTCTATTTAACTCCTTTAGTATCTCTGTGGTCTTCCACATCATTGTATCCCCTCTGTTTCTTGTCTTTTCTAACATCTACAAATGTCTCTTTCTCTTTCTCCCTTTGTCCTCTAATTCTCTCTACATACTTCCTGTACTTCCTGCTATTAGTGCACAGAGCGCATACTGGCATTTTGACAGTACCCCACTTCATTCTATCATCAGTAATTTTTTGAGTTTGGAATTGTAATTCAATTTTCTACTTACTCTTTCTATCTCAGGAAGGGGCAAACATCAATAAATCACTTACTACCCTGGGAAAAGTCATTTCAGCTCTGGCTGAGGTGGTAAGTGTTTTGTTTTACTCTGAGCCTTGAGGATGTTTGATGATTTATTATTTTTTGCATAAAAAGTTTAATGTATGTCAGTTTAATGATCTGCAATCACTTATTTTTGCAGGATTCTGGCTCAAACAAGGTATAACAACATGAAACAACATGTCTATCTATCTATCTATCTATCTATCTATCTATCTATCTATCTATCTATTCTTTGTTTTGAACTTATTTAATTTTTAATTGATTAATTTTGATTATTAATTTTGACATTAATCTCTATGTATCAAAGAATCCAAGAAAAAAAAATGTATCACATTTTTCACAAAAATAACTAAATACAAAATTCTTGTATTTACAATTGTAATAATAATATTTTACTGTTTTTACTGTATTTTAGATCAAATAAATGTTGCCTTGTTGAGCATAAGCGAGTTATTTAAAAAAAAAAGCTTACTGACCCCAAATGTTTGAACAATAATATAAGAACCTTGGTATGTATAAGGGTGTTCTGTCACATGAAACAGGATTTTAATGTATTCTCACTCTTGAAGCACTTGACCTTTGACCTTTGCAGGTGGCAACTCTCGCACCGCAATGGTGGCGGCTCTCAGTCCTGCTGACATCAACTATGATGAAACCCTCAGCACTCTCAGGTATTCTTACTCAGTAAAACACCAGTTCTATCATTGTTTTCTCTCTGTCTGAGGTTGGTAATGAGCTAGTTAATGAGCTGACGGGTACTGCGGTATGTTACATAATGAGAATGTTCCTGTTCTCTCTCCACACACCTGCCTCCCACTTGAAATGCCCTTCAAAGATACTGGTGTGCAGTAATATTGCTGAGCAGAGTAATTGGGCACCTATCAGTGTGTGTATGTGTGTCTGTCTAAAATCTTTTTTCATTATACTATGTGTATATATCTACTGCAACAGCCATAAGAAAGCAGCATTATTAAAGCATTTTTTTTTTTACATATATTACCATTTATTTTTTCTTTACCATCTTAAGTCCACTTTGTGTGTGATTCAGGTATGCAGACAGGGCTAAGCAGATCCGTTGTAATGCTGTGATCAATGAAGATCCTAATAACCGTCTGGTGCGTGAGCTGAAAGATGAGGTGTCCCGTCTGAAGGACCTCCTCTATGCCCAGAGTCCTGCTGACATCAACTATGATGAAACCCTCAGCACTCTCAGGTATTCTTACTCAGTAAAACACCAGTTCTATCATTGTTTTCTCTCTGTCTGAGGTTGGTAATGAGCTAGTTAATGAGCTGACGGGTACTGCGGTATGTTACATAATGAGAATGTTCCTGTTCTCTCTCCACACACCTGCCTCCCACTTGAAATGCCCTTCAAAGATACTGGTGTGCAGTAATATTGCTGAGCAGAGTAATTGGGCACCTATCAGTGTGTGTATGTGTGTCTGTCTAAAATCTTTTTTCATTATACTATGTGTATATATCTACTGCAACAGCCATAAGAAAGCAGCATTATTAAAGCATTTTTTTTTTTACATATATTACCATTTATTTTTTCTTTACCATCTTAAGTCCACTTTGTGTGTGATTCAGGTATGCAGACAGGGCTAAGCAGATCCGTTGTAATGCTGTGATCAATGAAGATCCTAATAACCGTCTGGTGCGTGAGCTGAAAGATGAGGTGTCCCGTCTGAAGGACCTCCTCTATGCCCAGGGCCTGGGTGACATCATCGAGAGTAAGAGTGTTTGCTTTTTATCTGCTCTGCCTTTATTTCATCATAAGTATTTCATCAGACAGTGTGTGACCACTTTTGTTTTTATGGTACTGAGACATGCATTAGTGCATAATGTTTTATTGTTCTGTTCCAAATCCTAGTAAGCTGCCTAGAGAGAAGTAGGCAACTAAACTAGGCTGCCTTCTAAGCTCTTTTTTGGCCATATTTTAAGGAAACATGTAGGTATGCCTTTAGAGGTGAAACACTGTGAAAAAATTAGCCCAAAATGGTGGACGAAAAATATAAATGTTGATTAAATATATGTTAGTTATATTTCATTCAGTACTAAAAGTATCAATGGAAGGAATTCAGTGTTACAATTGTTTATTTTACCTAATATTTTGTGAATGTTGTGTATTGTTATGTTTGTTAGAGTATCAAACTGTTAGCTTAGCAACATGCTAACAACAAACTTTAACGTCAGTTTGAGTCTCAGCGTTGAGCACTACTTGTGCACCACGTGAACTTGCTGTCAACATAAAGTTTTCAAAATTGGTCACTTTTGATATTCCATTACAGTCAATGCTGGCTGTCTTATTAGGCAGCTGCCTATGTACAGTAGGTAGTTGGCAGCAAGCAGCTTGCAAGGTTTTGGAACAGAGCTCTTATGTCTCTATTAGAGATGGAAGAGAGTTGCATATATAATCATGGATGGTTAAAATTAAGTATAAATTGTTAATTACCACACACACGCAAATTAAAATGTACGCTCTTTAAACAACTCACATTGATTCACTGGGTCCTCAACTCTTCCCTGTGAACTCCTAACTCTATTTCTCTATTTCTTCTAATCACTCGTTTCTTTTCTCATCCTATCGTCTCTCGATGGTGATCCCAGCGGGGAAATTCCTTAGAACAGACGATCTGGAGTCTAGCCCTCTGGGTTTGGTACAATTCAGTGTCAAGTGACTTTCAAAAGTCTAAATTAGACTCAGAATTTCCTCTTAGCTCTTAGTATTTTTGTGTCAAACAGTTCGTCTCACTTTCCTCTTGTTTTCTATTCAATTTTATAGCTTTTTTTATTCCTCTTACTCTTGTTCCTTCTTTGTCACTCTCTCTCAGCGTTTCGGGGGCCAGTTGAAGATTTTGCTGGTTTGAAATGTGTGTTTCTTGGGCTATATCTCACTCTCTCTTCTATGCTTTTGCAGTTTTTATGGATAAAGCAGATCGCTGCAGCCTCAGGGTCCATTCAAGGGTTTGAGAGAAAATTCATACTCTCTCAATCATACAAAAATCATATCAGAGACATGTTCATGTCATATCCCATGAAAGCCATAAATGTTTGTCTGTTAAGGCTATCAAACTATTTTGTTGTAATTTCTCTGTGTAGTTGTAAATATATTAACCAGCTTTTATAATTGCCAGTAATAATTATACCATTATACATTCAACATTATATAAATAATATACTAAATTATACAACAACATTTCTGTATTTGGTATTTATTTAGTATCTAATATTTGGATTATTATAAATAATGTAGTTGTGGACATTATAATGTAGTAATGGACAAACATAATACAGTCTTCTAATAATCTAAATGATTATTACCAAAATGCCATTTTTGGAGTTGGTATTTTGGTGATATATTGTGATTATTTGGTTGTTGCTTTTTTCTAACCCTTGTTGCTAGTGTGGTTTCTGAGCTGAAAGCTGCTTTATCTAGTCTGGTGCTGCAGGGCTGTTTGTTTCCTCTCTCTTGACACCCTCTCTTTTTGTTATGTTTCTCTTTTGGCTTGCAATGCAGAGCAGGATAAATGTTATGTCACACTTATGAACTAATTGATCTCACTCATCCACTTATCTGTCATATTAGTTAATTAGTTAGATAACTAAGTATCAAACAAAGTGGCATCTGCATGTGCAATGTGCTACTTTTCTTTACAATACATAGTGCTACATTTTGTAATCTATTGCAAGAAAATTCATTCTTTTTTAAGTATGAATTGTGTCTGAATACTTCTGGGACACCGTATGTAAAAATCACACTTCAGTTTATATGCACTACGGTTGTTGAAGACATGGGAGAAAGACTTCTATCTGCTTGTGTTTCGCAGTGGGAGGGGCTTATAGCAGATGTGTGTTTGAGTGACAGCTTGTGTTCTCTGAAGCTCTTATGCAGTGGCTGCCTGTTGCTAGCTGCAGCTTTATTAACAGCTAAACATCCAAACTAATGCTTCTTAATATCCTATGTGACACAACTCACGTTTAAAGCTTCAATTCCACTAAACATGTCATTGAAAAACCTGCAATTGTTACATCAAGGAACCATTTCTGCCTAATCTAATCCATAAAAATGACTTCTGTTGGAGTACGTAATTTGTCATAACTTGATTTAGTCTGGTTAAATAATTTCAATTTACAGTTAATTTAGATGTTACCACATTAAGTGCTTTTTTCGGTTACTTGATAAAAATAAAACTTTGTGAAATGGACTTGATATAACATTTCTTTCCTCAGGGTTTTGTAGGTGATGATGGAATACAATCAATGCCCAGTTTTTCCAAACCAAGATAATTATTTTCAGATTGGCAGCAACTATTTACATGTGTAAGAGAAGGTAGATGCTATTTACAGCAAATAAAATAAATCTAATAAAATAAAGAAAAAATACAATCTTGTTTGCACCAATGTTATTTTAGTGTTATTTAAATACTATTATATTAGTTATTGTTATATTGTCAATTAAATTTTTAGGTGAAGTTTCAGTGATTTTTGTTATGTGATTTTCACATTTTTCTTTTATTTTTTAGTTTTTTTCAACCAGTTATTCAGTCTTAGTGATTCTAGTACTTAGTACTCTAGTACTTAATACTTAAACAACATTTCTAATTTTCATTTAAATTTAAGTTTTGCATCAAACATTTTATTTTACTTCAGCTGTATTTTACAGTTATTAACGAAAATGATTTTTAATATTCTCGTTAGTTTATTTCGTTAGTTATTTTAATATTTTTAATATTTAGTTATTTATTTTTAGTCTTAGTTAACAATGACAACATTTGAGTACAAATAGTGATATAGATTCTATTCAGACAAAGAATGAACAGAAATGATATTCTGTTTGTACTATGGATAAATTGTCTATGTAATATTGTGTGAAGTTAAATAGCCTTTGCTAAAACAAGATTGGTTATTGGCACTGTAAGATATGTGACTGGCCAGTGGTGAAAAACATCTTTGATCACATTTGCTGTTTGCGTGATGCAGCCATTATTCAAACACAGATTGATGATGCAGAGAGGCGAAAAAAGCTTAGTTAATCTTAAGCCTTGCATGCATTGGCACAGAGCTTTGCCCTAAGCAGAAAATATAAGCAGAAGTGCCTTTCTTTAATGCACATTATGTAATCCTCTCATATCAGCTGCTATATGCATAGAATCCTCAGTCTCCATCTTTTGTGTTTAGTCATCCATCACCAGGGGCCACGTCTTCTCACGGTTTACCCAAGATACTTGCCATGTAGCTCTCTTAGGAGTGTAGTAGCACCGAGTAAGTGCTCTGTTGCCATAGCAGCACTGTCAGAGCTGAGAGATGTTATTGTGCGAAGGTTATAGAGAAATTACAAAGCCAAACTGGCTATATGTAGAATATACGTTTATTTAGCTATTATATCCCGTGTTACATTTCGTATGGTATTAGCATAACTGTTCAGCTATAGGGATATGTGATATTTAGTGGTTGGATAGGTGGATTTTATATGAAATGCTGGCAGTGAGAAACGTGGGAGGATCTTTCTTTTGTGAGAGTCGTGAATGTTGTTTTGTAACTCAGATGTAGGCTGCAAGTTGTTTCATTGTAAATGGATTTCACGAGAGCATAATGGAGCTGGTAATGGAGGTTTTACTGTGGTCAGCGATGACGATCACTCTGGTTAGAGATGATGGGAATGAGAGTCACTGGCTTTTAGCAGAAATATGAGCTCATTGCTAATGTACTACAGTCAACATTTGCTTATAAAAAGTGTATGTTAATTAGTATGAGAGATGGGCCAATGCTAGATAGCGTTAAGGATATAAAAAAGGCCTATAGGCTAAAATAGCATGGCAATAGCATTCTCTTTAGACAGCATTTATTTAGACAAAAGTCTGTGTAGTGCATATTTTCATTAAGACATTTTGGTTACACTTTATTTTAAGGCGTTCTTGTTACAGTGTAAGTATACATTTAAGTACTGAGTAATATATATGAACTTTATGTACTTACTATATGGTTAGGGTTAGGATTAGGGTTTGGTTTAGGGTTACTTGCATGTAATTATGCATAATTTATTGTTATTATAATAGTAAGTACATGTAACATGTAACAAGGACACCTTAAAATAAAGTGTTACCGACATTTTCTTAGGTATATTTTGCCAATATTGTAGATGTATTTTAGATATCATTTTAGTATAACCTCAAACCCCAAAGCTCCATTGGTGATATCATGCATATTTAAAGGGATAGTTTAGCCTAACAATATTCATCATTTAGTCACCTTCATGTCATTCAGACTCATTTGGCTTGCTTTCTTATGCGCAACACAAAAGAAGATATTTTGATGAATGTTTTAGCTTTTTTTGACCAAATAATGAAAGTCATTTGGGTTTTGCGGTCCCAAATGGGCATAAAGTTAGCTTCCCCTAGTGAAAGATAAATATAATAAAATGTATTTGAAATACATTTATTTAATGCTAAGTATGCTACAAATACATTTACATATTTATGTACTTGATAAAAATACCCTGCAACTTATTTTGTACTTAATGCACTTTAAATTGAGCAGTAGTTGTGCTGAAGTCCAACTAAAGATATACTATTGCATGTATACTTTAGGTACACTTTAAATATCTTGCATTTAAAGACAATCCTCATCAGTAGTGACATTAAAACACATTTTAGGCTTAATATTAAGAAATATGCATTGTGCACAAGTAGTTAATAAGATTTAATTATAATTGATATCGTTAAGTCTTGAGCGATATGTCAGTAAATATGTTAATAGATTTGAACTATACATAGTATGAAATAAATGTATTTTAAATATAATATTTTTTTACTAGAGTCATTTTTTAATACAAAGTTTTCTAAATCAACATGATCACTTGTATGATACACCAGTCATAACAAACTTGACAGAGGCAACACAAACCTCAAATGATCTCATGGCATGTGAGAACCAACAAGGTGTGACGTTTTTTGACGTTTAAAGTTCATGTCGTCATATTTGATGTAGCCTTTGTATGTGAACGTTTATCAGTGTTCTAATTTGATTTGAGAGTAAATTAAGACTTAATTTTGATCTGGTTATCATTTAAAGCGATTGTGTCACTTCACTAGGCTTATAATATACCAGTTGACTCATATACTGGATTCATTTCTATGTATGTCATTTTTGGCTCATGAACAATTTGGACATCATAATATGAACAGCTAAAACATTGTCTAAATATCTTGTATACATCTTAGTCAGATTAGATGCCATACTGAATTTAACACAGTTGAAAATGAGGCTGTGAGGGATTGACTTACAGTTTTTACAATGACACGCTCCTGTGTCATGCAACGTCATGCATTATCAACTGGAAGTTTTTTTTTCAACCTGTTGTAACTGTTTTTAAAAAACAGTGTAATCCATACAGTAAACACAATGTACTTCTGTCCCTCACAGCCTCGTTTTCATTCCTGACAAAAATGAAATAAGACGCTGACTAAAGTCTATTGTATTGCAGAGAAGAAAGAAAATAGTTTAAAGGGGTCATGACATGGATTTTTTTTTATTATTTTAACATGTTCCTTGAGGGTTACTTATAACGGTAATAAAGTTTAAAAACAAATAAATATGTAGAAAAATGATTATTTTTTATTATTCTGGCCCTCTGTCTAAAACGACCTGTTTTAAGGGGCGTGTCCTTTAAGGCTTTTCAGTAATTGCCCACTGTTATGATTGGCTAACGTCACTGCATAGGAAACAGTATCAACACCCCCTCTCTATTGCATGTGAGTGTTTTGACAACATAATAAAAAAAAAAAAAACGGTCATTTACAGACAAAGCATTATGAAATTATTTACTTACGGTTTGTGATGCAGCTGCAGTCAGATCTAGTACCGCTTCATCTTTCAACAAATGTTTCTTTGTGAACTCTCCATGAAACTAAGCCTCGTTTACAAAGCAAAATGCTCCGATCAATCCTCAGACACCATCCGGGATGCCATTAAAAATAAACTATCTACTTGTTCCTTACGCTGGGATCCTTCTGATATCTGTACAAAGATGTGAACGAGCTGTTTAAACCAAACGCGTCAAAACGAACGTTCTTTCACTTCATTTGTCCTATTGACAGACTCAAGCGCGTGGACTGTGTCAAAAAACAAATGCGCATCTCTATACTGTATCTACTGTAGACAAGATAGCGGCAGTGATTGTAATTTCTATTTGCTTTTGACGCGACACTCGCATTCAGCGTAATCAATTGTCAGCCGTTAAGCAACTAAACGCCAGTGGGCGGGGCCTATGGTGAGAAGATGACTGTTCATCGATGCCTTGCTCTGGAGGCAGTGTTTATGCAAATGTTTGTTCCCGGGTGACCCTTGCACCTCAGATCTATAAGCTATGAAACTTGCAGGATGTTTTAATGGTACAAAGACCTCTTATATTCCAAAAAATCAAGGCAAATTTGATTTCTCATGTCATGACCCCTTTAATGAGTGAGAGCAAATTATGACAAAATGTTCAATTTTGGCTCAACTATTCCTTTAAGACCAAGAAAGGATTGCCATTTAGTTGCTTGAATGGACTAACAGCATTTTGCTCAATGTACACTAACAAATATAAGACACTAGTGTCAAATAACAGCCCAGATCAATGCATGCATGCCTGTTAAATTTTTCAGACGTGGCTCTCAGGTTGCTGTCATTGGATGGCCGGTGTGTAACGCTGTAGGCTAGCTGATGGCTGGCGTGTCTCTGTGCTGCCGGGTGCCTGCTCTAGAGCTTTTATTTTATTTCTGCTTGTCCCCTTTACTGGGCTGTGACTGTCTGTTCTTTCTTTGTATCTTGGGCGTTTCTCCTCACATGTGAAATTTCTGGGTCTCTGAATTCAAATTCATTTCAAGCTACATGTCTTTCTCTGTCTTTCCTTTCTTCTGCTCATCCTTTTCTGTCTGCTTCTCTCTGAACTCTGTGTCTGTCACCTCCTGCCCCTCTCCCCACCCCGCACCTCTCTCCCCCTTCCCCGACAGACATATCCGATTACAAGAACAATAACAATAGTGGCCAAGCTGTCAATCAAAGAGGTGATCTCTCCACAGTGACCAATGCTATGACGGGGATGAGCCCCTCCCCATCTCTCTCCGCCCTGTCCAGCCGAGCTGGTTCCATCAGCAGCCTCCATGATCGCATCATGTTCAGCCCAGGGAGCGAGGAAGCCATTGAGAGACTCAAGGTGACTGGCATAAAGCACGAAACCCTGATAACACTGACTGAAATCCTTCAAATATAAATCTGACAAACATTTGCCTAACAACTTCAGATTAAAGGGCTCATATCATATTTTTCAACATTTTTAAAAAATAATTTCCCCCCTTAGTTTTACTGTACTTACATGCAATATTGTTGTTATTAACTAAATCTATTAAAATGGTTTCCACCAATTGAAATAAAGCTGGAATAAAATAGAATAGAAATAGAAAAAGTGAGAAATGTTGGTTTAGCAGCTAACTGAAACAAAAAAAGTTTAAAGGGTTACTCCACCCCAAAATGAAAATTTTGTCATTAATCACTTAACCCCATGTCGTTACAAACCCCTAAAAGCTTCGTTCGTCTTCGGAACACAATTTAAGATATTTTGGATGAAAACCGGGAGGCTTGTGACTGTCCGATTGACTGCCAAGTAAATTACACTGTCAACGTAGAAAACGTATCCTTGTGTCGCGGTTGACACAGAATAGCGTACGCAGTTTGCGTTCAGTGGTTATTCTCCAAAATGGCGCTATGGTGATGTGGAGAGACACAGAGGAGACGAATTGTTGAATAAAGTCGTTATTTTTGTTTTCTTCGCGTAAGAAAAAGTATTCTAGTCGCTTCATAACGTTACGGTTGAACCACTGATGGCAGATGGACTATTCTGACGATGTCTTTCATACTTTTCTGGACCTTGACAGTGTAATTTACTACAAGCCTCCCGGTTTTCATCCAAAATATCTTAAATTGTGTTCAGAAGACGAACGAAGCTTTTACGGGTTTTGAACGACATGGGGGTAAGTGATTAATGACAAAATTTTCATTTTGGGGTGGAGTAACCCTTTAAGTTGAAGTACTAATGACTAATACTAAAAATGAAATAAATTAAATCTAAATTGAAATATAAAAAGCTGATAAAAATGACAAAATGACATAACACCATTACAAAAACTACAATTAAAATGAAAATATTAAAATAAAAGCTAATTTAAAATATTAATAAATGCTACAATCATATACAGTGGTGGCCAAAATTATTAGAACATTTGTCATATTTAAGAGGTTTCAGTTGTTTTTGTTGAATTGGCCATTACAGTACCCATAAAACAAACTATTGCCGGAACTACCTGTGACGTAAGGAATGTGCTGGAACATTGAAAATTATTGACCGGCCCCCTCAAAGTCCGGACCTCAACCCCTTTGAGCATATTTGGGGCGAGTTAGAAAATAAACTGGACAGATCTATTGTACGTTCAATGGAAATCCTTTGCCTTGAGTTGCAGAAGGCAGGAAGATAACGTTAGTGTTGAAGTCCTCAGGAAATATATTGACACTATGCCAGAGAGATGTGCTGCTGTAGTTGCTGCAAAAGGTGGACATACCAACTATTAAAGTTAAAAGTGGATAAATCTGATATTTGTTGTGCTCAGAGCAACCACCTGCATGTTTCATTAACATTATGAAATGAAATCATGTTTTGGAGGCAAAAAAACATTTATTTTCCGATCTGTCAGGTTTTCTAATAATTTTGGCCACCATTGTATACTGTACTGTAAATAATACTAAAATAACATTGCCTACATAACTGTAACAATTTACCAGTGTGCACCAACAGATGCAGACCAACACCTAATAATACCACCAGAATACAGTCACTTCTCAGACATTCCATGACCCAACAAACCTCGAATGAACATGTTCAGTTGGCGAAAACAAGCGCCGACCAACAGCAACAGATGCCGATAGTGGTAATACACAGCAACAGTGGATTTTACAAAATCCGACAAACATATCTGTTGCTGTTGGTCAGACTCTGATGGTGCAGTGAGAATCAGCCTTAAAACTTTTATGTAAATGGAATCTGTTGATCACATGCCATTTATGGTGATTGGTTCAAAAGAGGCTGGTTGCAGAAATGAGCATCTGTTAGTAAAGATGGCGGATTTTAACCATGAACCAACCAAACACCTACCATTGAAATGAATGAGAATGCGGTCATGTGTTCATGTTTTCATTCCTATGATATTACAAAGTTGATTCCAGAATGAGGCATTCATGAGGTTTTTGTTTCAATAAATAAAACTGAGAAAGTGTTTTTTTGCGGCAGAGAGTTTCAAGGTCTGAAAGTTACAGTGTATTAACTCTTTAATTCAAAATATTTAACCATGTTACCTTACCCCAAAAACTAAATTGACTTTTGCTGTCTAAAGATATAAGTCTCACAAAAACTACCATAGATTTGATGGCATATTTGAACTTGATATTGTTTGAAATGCCAATTTAGGAAACAGAGAAAATTATTGCCGAGCTCAATGAAACCTGGGAAGAGAAGCTTCGCCGTACAGAGGCCATCAGAATGGACAGGTGTGTTGTATGAATTCTTATGTGATTTTTAAGCAGTTTTTATGTTATGTATAAGTTAACGTATTAAAAGCATCTATAAATTGGTTTTCACAGAGAAGCACTGCTGGCCGAGATGGGCGTGGCCATGCGTGAGGATGGAGGAACTGTTGGAGTCTTTTCACCAAAGAAGGTAAAGATGTTGTAAAGGCTGTAGGGAGAAACCGTGTGCAGGTGGACCACAAATTAAGGTTAATATGTTTGCTCAAATAACCAAATAAACCTGTAAATGTCTTTACGTTCTTCTTCTGGAAGCCCTCGCAGAGAAAACCTCAGCCCGTTTTTATAGACACTGTTGGGCTGTTCTCTCCCAATGAGGTTGGTTGCCATGGATACTGTGTGGTTACATCCTGATCGCTCCTCTCAGACTCTTCTAACATACCTCTGTGTGTTTTCCCCATCAGAGCTCTTTTAAATGCGTCTGTGATCTTTATTTCTTTATTTAGGGATCTGTTGCTCATTACTCTCTAATATGAATGTTGATGTGCTGCAGTTCCTTCTAGTCTTTATAGTAAACTTTAAAGCACTTTGAAGACTTCAGATCTCAAGCATCATGGCCACATGATGCTTTTAAAGGCTTTCCTGTCTGGAATCTTACGCAATTTGGTGAATTGCATGCATTTTCATGGATTTTGATACTGAAACTTGATGTAAAGACAGCTGTCTTAGTATAATTGTTTTACTTTTCTTTTCTTTTCCTCTTTTAAAAGGTTGTCTACACACATTTTGAAAGTGCTCACAAGGCAGCGCTACTCTGATGTTTTGCAAACATTTTGTCTAGAGTTTGTTTTAAACCATTGATTTCAAGTATGATTAACTATTTAATCATAGACATCATTCAGACTTTTTTATTTTTAGACAATTTCAGCCTCTTTTCTACCCCTGTGATTCATACTTTAGGAAGTTAAAAAAAAGTTTTAAAAACTCCCACTTACTTCAGCATATACAATATACTGTATGTATATATATTATAGCGATTGGTCTTCTTTCTTACATCTGTTTGCATAAAGATTGTCTCAGCAATTAACATATAATCCAAAGATCCAATCAATTCCCAATGGACAAAAGCAAAAATTCTTGCCATACATTATTTCTCGTTCAAGAAGCCATTTACACAGATATACATCACATTAGGGAGAAAAGAAGAATGGAGTTACCATTTTATGCCGACTATATCCATTTATAGTCAGACTTGGACAGATCTGTGCAATGAAGGTATTGATTCTAGTACAAAACGGACAGAAAACAAGATGCCTTCTCATTGTAATGACAACAGCAGTCCATCATTACTGTGCCATTTAGCTTTAAACACAAAACCAAAGCCTAAAACCTAAACTTACCTGAAACTTTAAGACTATTCAGTTGCTGCCTTGCAAGCATTGGTATTTCATTCAGTAAATACAAAACCTATAATGTTGATTTTGAATTAATTTGGGCCCTGATTATAGACACCCCACCTGGTGAATCTAAATGAAGATCCTTTGATGTCTGAATGTCTCCTGTATTACATCAAAGATGGAATTACCAGGTTAGTGCCAATCCAAGCTTCTTATTTCACACATTCTTCTGTTCAGTAGATTTAGTACTAAGGCGTCTGATATGTTGCTGTGCTCAGGGTGGGGAGAGAAGATGCCAGCAGAAGACAGGACATTGTTTTGAGTGGTCATTTCATCAAAGAGGAACACTGCACTTTCACCAGCACCACTGGACCAATGGGAGAAGGTTTTTTAATGATGCACTTTGCAATCCCACATACTCATGCACATATATCCCACAGTCCTTATGGCTGTTCTTCTTGTTTTTACAGCCGTCATTCTTGAGCCGTGTGAAGGAGCAGAAACTTATGTCAATGGAAAGAGAGTAACAGAACCCACTGTTCTCAGATCAGGTCTGCCTACACTTTTCCCTCACCAGCTACAATACTTTTTCAAAGCATTATGGGTTGGTTCCAATTATGTAGGTATTTTTATTTATTTATGATTTCATTTTTATTTAATTAATACATTTTTTATTTTATTTTATTTAATTTCATTGAATTTGTTTATGATTTCATTTTTAAATTAATTAATTTATGATTTAATTAATTAATTAATTAATTAATTATTTCATTCATTTATAAATTTGTCATGTTCATAAACTAACATTTAAAACAATTATTTTTTAAATTGGTATGCCATTTCGCGTAAATGCTTTTATGCATATCTGTGTAGAATGAAACAGTCTTGTCTTTTTTTTTTTTTTTTGTATTGACTTGTTGATATGAAACAGGAAATGGATCAGAGGTAAAGGAAACATGGCGGAAATTCAAGAATAAGTTTAAAGGGGTCATATGACGTTGCTAAAAAGAACAATATTTTGTGTATTTGGTGTAATGCAATGCGTTTATGCGGTTTAAGGTTAAAAAAACACATTATTTTCCACATACCATAAATTATTGTTGCTCCTCTCTGCCCCACCTTTCTGAAACACATCGATTTTTGCAAAGCTCATTTTTCTGAAAAGTGCAGTGTGCTCTGATTGGCTATCCAGTGCGTTCTGATTGGCCGAATACCTCAAGCGTGTGACGGAAATGTTACGCCCCTTACCATATTTGGAAATCCACAGCGTCTCCACGACATGGCGGCGGCAACAATATTACAGCGAGAATAAAAGTTACGCCTTCTTTCTTTGCGCATACATTTGGGCGGTGTTATGCAAATATTCCCACACAGTGATGTAGATTTGTGGGGGCGTTTGAATGAGGCATTTTAGGAAGGCATGGACGAGTCTTAACTTTTATAAAGAATATCTCTTTGGGTTTGAGACTTTAATCTTTGCGACTTTACGATCTTATATATGCACGAACAGCTTGTAACACTCCAAAGAGAAAGGAAAACATCATATATGTCATATGTGTCATATGTCATACGCGTCATATGACCCCTTTAAGATGTGACATTTGTGTTGTCAGAGTCATCAGCTCTTTGTTTGTATAGACTGCAGGAACTTGAGGATCAGTATCGCAAAGAGAGAGAAGAGGTCAACAATCTACTGGAGCAACAGAGATTAGTAAGTGACGTAAACAACATACTGTAAAGAGCTTAAAATAAAAAAATGTCCCTCTATACTCATAACTTTACAATTAGGCATGATATGACACTTTTTTAGTGTTGAAATTTCACTATACTGTATGTCTTTTACAGGACTATGAGAGCAGGTTAGAAGCCCTGCAGAAGCAGGTAGATTGTTATTACCCTGATGCAGCAGAGGAACATGAAGAACCTGAGGAGGAAGGTGACTAGATTGCGAATGGCAAAACCTGAACTAATCACAATGACTCGGTTTAAATAACTGAGCCTCTTGTATTTCAATCTCTTATACCCATAGTGCAATGGACTGAGAGGGAGACAGAACTGGCATTGTGGGCTTTCCGTAAATGGAGGTGTTATCAGTTCACATCTCTCAGAGATCTGCTTTGGGGCAATGCCATCTTCCTCAAGGAGGCCAATGCCATTAGCGTAGAGCTAAAGAAGAAGGTGAAAGCTTGAGAAAGACCAGAAAGAACTACACCACTCTGCTAAACCTATAAAATATATGACAACACCTTTATTGATTTTGCCTAATGTCACTTACAGGTTCAGTTCCAGTTTGTGTTATTGACGGACACGCTTTACTCTCCACTTCCGCCTGACCTGTTACCACCCGAGACAGCTAAAGACCGTGAGAAAAGCCCATTCCCTCGCACCATCGTGGCTGTAGAAGTCCAAGATCAGAAAAATGGAGCCACACATTATTGGACCCTGGAGAAGCTCAGGTAATTTTTTTTAGAGAATAAACTTCTGTAAAGCAGATTAGGCTATTTACAATTTCACTAAATTATTTCATTTGTGAACCGTCAGTATCCAACAATGGGCAGGTGTGCAGGAACCAACTAATGATATTTCCACAACATTTCAAAATTACTGGTTTATTTGATGTTTTAAACAGTTTAAACATTTTTTGAATAAAATGGTAGACACCTCTGTTTTGCTAAAGCTAATTGTATAGTTAGCCTTTTAAGTATCCTGGCCCATTTTGATTTTTCTTTATTTTCTTCACATAGGTCTCATATTTCATCTCAGTTTGCTCTTTACAGACACTTTTGACTCTTTGGTACCCACTACATTTACAATTGTATTCTTTGTTGTGGTGGTAATTACACAAAAACTGAGGGACAGTCATATTTTGTGTTGTTATACATGTTTATAAAGTATTTTCACACAGTAATTACTGAAACGGGTTGGTATTTCATGTTTTGATTTATTTTGATAGTTTTACAAATATAATAATCATTATTGGAATCATATAATCTCATATTTTAGGATTCAAAGTCTAAGATATGAGTAAAACCATAAAAGGTACATAAAAGGTGTTTGAAAAGTAGCAAAAAATAATGAAGCCATGTTATTTCAGGACAACAACAATAACATCTGTTACCTCTACTAAAAATCGAGTTCTGAGACACAAAATGCTCGTAGTTGCAGAAAAACCCAGCTACACTTTGAGTCACCTTGGGTTTCACAGTATAGCCAGTATTTACATTACAAGTGATGTGTAATGCTGCCCCCTGCAGGCAGAGGCTGGATCTGATGCGAGAGATGTATGATCGTGCTGCTGAGGTGCCTGGCAGTGCTCTTGAAGACTGTGACAGTGTGCTGACTGGAGGCGATCCGTTCTACGACCGCTTTCCCTTGTTCCGTCTGGTTGGAAGGTAAGTTGTAAGGTTACATCAGGGCACAGCTAGACAGACTCGCTGGTGTTTAGTACAGAACGCCCCTGCACTCTCTGACTACTGTCAGATAAAGACCACATGATCAACAACATTCCTGTCAGATTTCTCCTCAAACTATGTTTCATTTGAATGGTCCATTGAAAGTGAATTCAATTCTGTTATGCAGAACGAAGTTAGCAATTCTCATTGTGTTTGTGTAATTGTAATAGTAGAGCATCTTGCAGGCCTGAAAAACTGCTGGAACGAGAAAATGCAATAATATGTAATGTAATACACATGTAACGGAAATGTAATAAGCTATAGTTAAAGCTGATCTCTACAGGATATATGAAATTTAGTGAATTCCTCTGAGGAATAAGTCCAGAGTTATTGCCCACACGCTTTTTAAGAGTGCAAGATTTTTGATGCTGCTTTATTCAGAAGAGCATGAAATCGATTTTCCATGCACTTTCAAATTAGGTCACACGCTTCCCATTACCTTGTCTACTTCAGAGCTGTATGACATGCTGTTAATCTCGCCTTTACTATGTCTTTAAAGAGTAGTTCACACAAAAATGGGAAATTCTGTCCTCATTTAACCACCCTTATGTTGTTCCAAAACCGAATGACTTCCTTTCTTCTGTGGAACTCGAAAAGAGAGATTTTTTTTTACATTTTGTATACTTTGCTCTTTTCCATGCAATTACAATAAGTGCGAACTGGAACCATATCTCCAATATGTATGATAGCTTTGCGTGACAAACAGATTTTGAATGGTTATTCACTGATAATTTTGTTAACTGCTACAACTGGATCTGTAGCTTAGGGGAGTCATTAATATTTAGACTGGTTTTGTGAACTACATCAACCGATTCATTGAAAAGATATGCATCACGAACCAGACATCACTTCTTCTCTCTTGAATACACCAAGGAGAGTTAGGGTGTGTGTGAACCTTTTCAATTAATAACTTTTTTGGTCGAGATTTTGATCTGTTCCTCGCACAAAGCTATTTTATTATGTCAGAAGACTTATCGTGACCGAACTGCCTTTACTTTTATGGTGTTTTTGTTTTGTTATTGTGGAGCTTGAAAGTCCCCATTCTTATTCACTTTCATTATATTGAACATATTGGCTGATATATTTTTAATATTTTCTAAGTATTATCCAAAAATTCTACTTTTTTTGAGTTCCAAAAAGAAAACAGGTTTGGAACGACATGATGATGATATTATTTGAGAAAGTTATGACAGTTTTTAGATTTTGGTTGAACTATGCCTATAAAATGTACACTATCATTTAAAAGTTTGGGGTTGGTACGTTTGTTGCAATGTTTTTGAAAGAAGTCTCACCAAGCCAGAATTTATTTGATCAAAAATGGATTAAAAACCATAATATTGTGAAATATTCTCTTAATTTCATTTTTACATTACTCCAGTCTTTAATGTCACAGGATCTTTCAGAAATCAATATGCTGATTTGGTGCTTAGGAAACATTTCTAATTATTATCAATTTTAAAACCAGTTATGCCATATTTGTTAGGATTGATTGATAAATACAAAGTTCAAAAGAACAGAATTTATTTGAAAATATAAATATTTTGTGATATTATAAATGTCTTTACTGTCTCTTTTCATCATTTATTATATTGTATAAAAAGTATTAATTTCTTTTAAAAAAGCCAAACAGTGTAAAGGCAGTGTAATATTGGACAAACTTAATGGAATCCTGTTCCAGGCTGCTGTTCACATTACTGATGAGTGGTTTTTTGGGTTGTTTATGTGTTGTATGCCCATGACTCGGCTATTGGCTTATTGAAAGAGTTTACTTACCCACTTGCGAACAGAAACAATTAAAAAGACAGATGGCCCCTCATACTAACTGGGCTCCCGTGTCTTTGGCTACACCAGAAACCCCCTTTTCTCCACATGCCTTAGTGAGCAAGCAAGCGACCCTAACTCCTCCCCCACCCCCTCTGAGCCCACATCAACCTCTGAACTCACTGAGCTGGTCCAGTCGTGGCCTGACAACAGGGTGGGGACAGAGTTGGATGACTTGGACGATGATTTCTTATCGGACGACCCATGCTCGGATCTTGAGGAGGAGGAGGGGGAGATGGCCCCTCATACTAACTGGGCTCCCGTGTCTTTGGCTACACCAGAAACCCCCTTTTCTCCACATGCCTTAGTGAGCAAGCGAGCGACCCTAACTCCTCCCCCACCCCCTCTGAGCCCACATCAACCTCTGAAATCACTGAGCTGGTCCAGTCGTGGCCTGACAACAGGGTGGGGACAGAGTTGGATGACTTGGACGATGATTTCTTATCGGATGACCCATGCTCGGATTTTGAGGAAGAGGAGGAGGAGGGGGAGGATGAGGATGATGATGATGATGATGATGATGAGGGAGAGCTCTGCAGAAGCTCCGGCAAAGCTGAGGACCCGTTTTACGATCGCTCACCATTGTTCAGTGTAGTGGGAAGGTTGGTGAGGTTTCAGGAGCATGCTGGGAAAGGAAACTAGCTCTTTCACACTGAGACTGGGTTGTTGTACAGCAGTTCCTTTTTAAACTGGCTATCGCACGTAATGTGTGCACAGCACTCACACAAAATGTAATGTGTATACACTGTAATGCACTGTATATACAATATGTACACTTAAACATTTTGCTTGCATAATGACAACGCTTACATTTATACACAAAAACATAACTGAAAAAGCCATATGTTAGACATATTCAAATAGTTTGATAGTTTAGAATGAATTAAATTTAAAATTGCTGTGAGTCTGTACATCTCTTTGAAATAAAGAAGTATAAAAGTAAATACAAATGTTATTGACCTACAGTAGAGCTATGAAATAAAAGGACAAGAGACAATGGTCAATTTGAGATTTTTTTTATTTACAGTATTTATTTATTGGAAATTATATAGAGATCTCTGTTGATTTTGGTGTTTGGGTTTATGACGTAGTACGAAGTAGCCTACTCGGAAAAGAAAATCTAAAAATGTAATAATATTCTAAATATACATTTTTTAAATCAAATAAAATCCATGGTAGCTTGCCATAATATTTAATATGTATTATTATATTATATTATTATTTATTGAAAACAATGAATCTGTTTTGTTAAATTATTACAAATATTTGAAAAACATTTTTCGTCAAATTAATGTTATGTGGTGCGATCAAGATGCCGACATAAAACAGGAAATAAGATATAGAGGGGACCCCTGCAGACCCTCATGGCTTTGTGTCAAGGTCAAAAAGTCTATTAAAATGTTAAATGATTTGACATATTTATGACAAGGTAACATTATTTTATGTTGTAATGGGTTGGTTCAGGTTATATAATGCGACACACACACACGCACACACACACAAAAAACGATATTTATGAATCAATAATTCATGATGTTTGTCCAAAAATACTTTCCAATAATGATTAAGATGTGCACACTTTTTATTTAATGGTTACACCATATGTCATCTTGTGGAAACAATATGAATACATTTCTAAGAATTGAGAGCACATGGGTTTTATGGCTTTTATTTACCTTGGCACCTACTATTTGTCAATGACCCTTGTGGTAAATCGGTTTGTGACGTTGTTGAGATCTCTTGAGGTTCTTTGGTCTGAAGAAACATCTGAGTAGAAAGTCTCTACTTGATTTCCATCTCATTGCTGTAGGAGAAACCTCTACAATATTAAAAAGATGTGATTTGTCTTTCCTCTGGGAAGAATTCCTGGATTTTAGTCAGCATGTCTTCTCCCATTATCATACATTTGACTTTCATCTGATTGCTGCAGACACACACCTTGAGCTTCTGGGTTCCATTTCGGCCAAATGATTGTGATAATTGAAATCAGAATTGACTGGATGTCAGCGGCACCACCCAGCGCAGCTATGGCTCTCGCATCACGCCAAGGTCTGTGTCCCAGCTTTACATGCACCGCATCACTTCTTCAAAGGGGTCCGTCAGCTTTGAAGTGCTATCTCCAAACACTCATATTAGCTGTTTGTTTTGTGTACCGCAGAAACAAACAAGACCAGATTTTCGTTACATGGCATGAATTTCTGATGAATGAGAAAATAGCTATTCATCTAATGACTTACTAATTGGTTCCCGTAATTCAGCCGCTTGGTTACGCCGAGAGTTCACATATCTCAAGATGAAAGAGCTGGTTTCTAGCACAGCTGTCTCTCTTCTGGGCATGTGAGATCATATGCCGTATTTCAACCTTTTTTGTGAGATTTTACATGGAAACCTTTGATGAATTGGCTCACTCTTTTAAGTTGCGCTTGTGCGATGCACTGCACATTTGTGACAGTATGGCTGCTTTTTTGCAGTATCTTATTTACCTTTATTTTTTGGCATTTGCTAATGGTATTGTCTGTTCACGCTCACAGTGTCCAGTACTGTTACATTTTATGTCAGCTCGTTCACCTTTTTTGTCACAAGCATGCTTTTTTTGTACCTCACCAAACCCCCTTTTTTGTTCAGCACTACCGTATCATTCAGTGTCTACACGTGGAGGATGGGCAATGTAGTCCTTGATGGTAGAACCAAAGTTAGGGTCTTTGGGTTTTAAATAAACAGTCCTAATTCTGGTTCTGATCATGGATGTATAGATTATCCAAATACCCCAATCATTCACTCAAAAACATATAGACTCACTAAAGCTGTTCTTTCATGTAGTCTGTACATTTGACACATATAATGAAGTCCTAACCTTTGAGACCACTAGGCAAAATGTTGTACATTTTTAATTTGCAAATAATGTTAGCAGTACAATAATTTGAGTGAAAGGGTGAGTTGAGCAATTAACATGATTTTCAGAAAGTTTTGTTACAAAACATCTAGTATGGAAGCAAGAAAACTAGACCTTTTGTACAAAATGTACTTTTATTCAGTGTTACACATTTGCTTATTAGTGACCTGCAGTAGAAATAGTATGGAATCTTAAGTATTTATTTTTTTATTTCTATATTTTTTTTACACTACTGTTCAAAGGTTGGGGTCGGGAAGATATTTGATTGTTTTTGAAAGAACGTGTGCTCACCAAAGCTGCATTTATTTGATCTAAAATGCTTAAAAAATATTTTCACTTAAAATAACTGTTTTCTATTTCTATAATGTATTTTAAAATGTAATTTATTCTTGAGATTGCAAAGCTGAATTTTCAACAGATGTTACTCCAGTCTGCAGTGTCACGTGATCCTTCAGAAATAATTTTAATATGCTGATTTGGTGTTTATTTGAAATATTTTGTAACGTTATAAATGTCACTTTAATTGAATGCATCCTTGCTGAATACGAATATTAATTTCTTTAAAAAACAACAACAACAACAACTTTAGAGCTGTAGTGTACATTACATTTTTCAAAATCCTTAACCTTTCTTTATTTTGTCGTTTTAAATGAAAAGTAATCCTCAATTTTCAATGTGGTCTCAGATTTATTTTCTGTGTATTGTTTTAGGGTTTATCTTCACTTCAATCCCATGCTCCTTAAACTTACCCAAAATCTTAAAAATACTCACACCTTCCTGTTTTATATCATGTACCCTGATCTGTGAGGAATAATCACAGCAGTGCCTGCTTGTGTCTGTATGTTGCTCAGTGTTGTGTTTGTCCTGTTTGCTGTACAGTCGATCCCTTAGACACACATTTTCTTCTTCCCTCTCTCCTTTAGGGCATTTGTGTATTTGAGTAATCTGCTCTATCCTGTGCCCTTGGTCCATCGGGTTGCCATAGTTAATGAGAAGGGAGAGGTCAAAGGTTTCCTCAGAGTAGCTGTACAAGCAATATCAGGTAAGATTAGGACTGCAAGTGTCTTGCAGAACCTACTGGTGAGTAGAGGGACACATATTTCAATGTATCATTTTATTGTCTAGTATCAAAATGTTGAATCATTTTAAATGAATGGTGTTTTTAAAGATTAATTTCAAGTTTGATGATAGTAGTAATGTAATTGTAAAATCAGGGGAAATTAGCATGCACTATTAAATATTCAATAAATAAATAAAAAAAACTTTAATATTGGTAGATGCATTTTTAGTTTAAAGGGGTCATATGATGTTGCTAAAAAGAACATTATTTTGTGTATTTGGTTTAATGAAATGTGTTTATGCGGTTTAAAGTAAAAAAAACACATTATTTTCCACATACTGTACATTATTGTTTCTCCTCTATGCCCCGCCTTTTTGAAACGCGTCGATTTTTACAAAGCTCATCGGTCTGAAAAAGCGAGGTGTGCTGTGATTGGCCAACTATCCAGTGCGTTGTGTTTGGCCCGGATACCTCAAGCGTGAGACGGAAGCTCCGGCCGGAGCGACGAGACAAAAACATTAAAACCCATTACAAACGAGGCATTTGTTGCATCCAGTGGAGACATAATTACTGATTATAATGACTTATACTGTCTTTTTACGCATTGCGTTGTATCGCGCCGCGTAAACATAAAACCATGTCAGCATTTGTGATCGGAGAAATTACAAACAACAAGTCCTACTCTACACTGCCCAAAAAACTAGCTTTAAATATAAAAAATATAAAATATAAAAACTCTTTAAATATAAAAAACGTACTTACAGTCTGAGAGTCAGAACAGCCGGCATTGTAGTCTACTCTACCAGGATCAGAAAACAGTCCTCCATAAAATGCGCTGGACACATCTGAATATTTGGGTTGAACTGTTCTGGAACGAGAATAAAAGTTACGTCTTCTTTCTTTGCGTGAACATTTGGGCGGTGTTATGCAAATCTTCCCACATCGTGATGTAGACATGTGGGTGCGTGTTAGAACGAGCCGTTTTAGGTAGGTGTGGCTGACTCTTAACTTTTATAAAGAATATCTCTTTGGATTTGAGACTTTAGTCTTTGCAACTTTACAGATCTTCTTTATGCACCAAGAGCTTGTAACACTCCAAAGAGAAAGGAAAAATTGAAATCGCATCATATGACCCCTTTAAGGGAACATAATTGTATTTGGTGTTAGAGGATGTGTTTAGACTAGAGGGATATGTGTGTACAGTATGAAGGGCAAACTGTGTGTGACTTCGTGAGGAAGTGATGTGAAGGTGCTCTGGTTTTTCCTCCAGCCGATGAAGAGGCACCAGACTATGGCTCTGGCGTCCGACAGTCAGGCACTGCCAAGATTTCTTTTGAAGACCAGCAGTTTGAGAAGGTATTAACATTTTAACACTTATAATGAAGCAGTTTCACAGAAAGGGTAGACCAAGCTGAAAAGACCAGCTTAAATTTCAATGCTAGTCCAGGCTGCTTTTTACTGACTTTAATGGTCTTTCTTGTCAAGCTGGTTGACCAGTATGAAAGTAGCATTTTGAAGATGCTGAGACCCAGCATTCAGAACACAACACAGTTCCTATGGTCCTATAAAAACTTGGAAACATCAGAGATTTTAAAAGTGTTATTTCCAGTAATTGAAATTAATGAAATATTAAAAAGTCTTGGAAATTTGTATAGCCAATATGAACTTTTTTAGTTATGCTAGTTCTTTTTTTAGTGAATTTTCAATAAAAAAAATTTTTTTCTCAAAATTCTTAAATTATAGTAAAGTCATGGAAAAAGCATGTAAATTCATAGGTCAAAAGTGTGAGAACCATAACAACGTACACTTGTGACCAGCTATGCTGATCTTGTCTTTCTTACTTCAAGTGTTTCTCTTTCCTTTTGAGCAGTTCCAGTCAGAGTCCTGTCCTTCTGGTCTTTCATGTGCTGCTGTCTCTCAGGAAGAGCTGCGAATTGTGGAGGGTGAGGGCCAAAATGCAGAGATGGGACTGTCAGCAGATGAGGTCAACAATAATACCTGTGCATGTAAGGAACATTGAACATTCTGTGTTTGGGATTGTTTTTTTTAAATGTCTTTTATGCTCACCAAGGCTACAATCATTTGACCAAAAACACAGTAAAAACAGTAATTTAACTTCTTATTAAAAATAATTTATTATTATCAAAGTTAAAAACATTTTTACAGCTTAATATTTTTTTGTAAACCATGATAAATGTTTTTTTTTTCAGGATGAATAGAAAGAACAGCATTTATTAAAAAAAAACTTTTGTAACTGTCTTTACTGCCTCTTTTGATCAATTTAATACATTTTTGCTGAATAAAAGTATTAATGGTAGTCTGTGTAAGTAAAAAGCATAACCTTTGAGTTTGTGTTACTGAAGTCTGCGTTTAAATGCCAGCTCATATCGGCTATCCCATGGAGTTTTCATATTTCTTTGACTTGACGTCTTTTCATTCATGTGTTTTTCATAGCTAACCCAGAGGAGCTGGACAGCCCTGTCAAAACTGGTCTTGATGGCATACTGGACGGCGCTCTGGATCACTTGAGGATTGGAGAAGTCTTTACATTCAGAGTTACTGTGCTGCAGGCATCAAGCATATCCGCAGAATACGCAGACATATTCTGCCAGTTCAAGTAAGTGCCTCTGTTCTGTTCTGAAGTCTGTTTCCACTAGCAGACATTTGTCATTGTTCTGTATCTAATTTACTTTCATTAAACTTCTCGTTTGTAGTTTTATTCACAGGCACGATGAAGCATTTTCCACAGAGCCGTTGAAGAACACTGGACGTGGTCCACCACTTGGCTTCTATCATGTGCAAAATGTGAGCTTTACACTAAAACAAACAGTACCACGTCACACTGATTTTATTAGACTGAGGGTAAAACACTTGTTTCTCTGACTTTCCAGATTGCTGTGGAAGTGACTAAGTCTTTTATAGAGTACATAAAGACTCAGCCAGTCGTGTTTGAAGTGTTTGGACATTACCAGAAGCAGCCTTTCCCTCCGCTCTGCAAAGATCTCATTAGGTAGATCCGGGCTATATTTATTATTTCCAACTCTGATTAATACAAGCTACAAATGTCTGGATTTATCCATCAAATATACTGAAATGACAACCAGATCTTTCTTTTTTTCAGCCCGCTGCGCCCATGCAGACGACAGTTCCCAAGAGTCATGCCTCTTTCCAAACCAGGTGAGGGCAATGAATATTTATGTTTTTATGACCATTAACATTATGACCATTAACATATAATTATATATTTTATGACCATTAACATAGAAGCCCCTCCTTTTCACTTCATAGGCCATTGCATGTTTTTAAAAAAATGCTATTTGTTCTTTAAATGGGACATCAGATGCTCATTTTCCACAAGTTGGTATGATTCTTCAGGGTCTTCATAAAAAGTAGGGATGCAACGATACCATTTTTTTCAGAAGCGATCCAAAACCAAAAATTCTGAGTATCAGCCGATTCCGATCCGATCCGATACCAGTGCATTTAAAAAAAAATCAATGTAGAATTTCTATACTACTTTGTGTTCACCTGATCATCACTCTTGTGTGTGTTAAACACAATCTACTAAATCTACTGCATTCTTATCACTATATGGTGGTTGTGTACACACACTGCCAAGCCAACACACATTTATGTTCAAACACCATGTAAAAGTCAATTTTGCATCTGATAACCCCTTCAATGTCTCCTGCCAAATTACATTGAGGCTGAAGCTGTTTAGCACATATTCTTGGCTTCGTCTTTTGTGTTGCCTGTTTTATGTTGCTGTTTTGGGTCCATGTGCCCATGTCACAGTCTTTATGTTGTTGGTGGTGGGTGTAGCCGCAGATAATGACACCCCTCCTGATCGGGAGAAGAACCTGGAGCTGATTCGCTACCTGCTGCCAGAGGTCTTCAATGGGGCTCTGGTGGACTCGCTGTCAAGCCACGCCCTCAGTGCAGCAGGCTTGGCTGTTTCCTACCTCCTTGAGGGGGAGGAGCAAGCCAGACTGCCGGCCCCGCCCTTGTCTATCTGTTCAGTAATAAAAGCACAAAAGCCGGGTCTGTAATGGTTCTGGGTGCCTAAGGCCAAAGGATGTCCCTGAAACTGAACCTCTGGTCTGTCTAATGCATAATAATATAATATAATATAATATAATATAATATAAAACACAATTTGGTGATTTAGAAACGTTTCTTATTATCATGTGGGAAATGTTTGTGCTGCTATATATTTGTATGGAAACTTTTTTCATGATTTTTTGATGAATAGAAAGTTCAAAAGCACAGCATTTATTTGAAATAGACATCTTTAGTAATATTACAAATGTCTTTATTGTCACTTTTGATCAATTTACTGCGTTCTTGATATGTTTTTTTTTTGTCTTCTTTCCATACTTACCCAGAACTTTTGAATGGAAATGTATCTCAGTTTTCATAAAAATATTAAGCAGCACAACTATTTTTAACATTGAAAAGATATTATTTCTTGAACACCAAATCAGCATATAAGAATCATTTCTGAATGATCACGTTACACTGAAGACTGGAGTAATGGCTGCTGAAAATTTTGCTTTGTCGTCCCAAGAATAAATTACATTTTAAAATATATTAAAATAGAAAACAGTTACTTAAATTATAACAGTATTATCAAATAAATACAGCCTTGGGTAAGTATAAAAGACAATCTGGAAGAACTTAATTATTCCAAAGTTTTGACCGTAATTGCAAATTATTCCAAAATATACTTGGACGTTTTCTTGGAATGTCTTAAATAGAAAAATAGATGATGTTTAGACAAAGTGTCCACTCATTTTCCCCATTTCACTGGGAGTCACACAAACTCTCTGCATTGACGGACTGAAGGACTCTTTGTTCCAGGGACTGTGTTTCGGCCTGTTAATACTGTGTGTGGGTGTCTGTCTTTTCTCTCCCTCAGCCTCTCCATACAAACCTCATCAAGCAGATGGACAATTCTAGCCTTTTTCTCTGACATCATTCCCCAGAAATAAACTGATGAATAGTACTGGAATAAGAATGTATCAGTGCATGAGTAAAACTGGTTGTTCTGTCACTTGAAACTGTGCTTGATAATGCAGTGGTCCCTAAACCTCTGTGTTATTCCTTTTGGGTCATTATAGGTTATTGGCTGTTATTTTTTATTAGATTTCTTGTCTCTTGACGGATCATATTCACTGGTTTGTCTTATATAAAGAGACAAAAATGAAAAAAAGGGCTTATAACTATTATTCATAAGTATATTAGTTAAGTGTGAGTTAAAGGAATAGTTCATCCTCAATCGAATATTCTATCATAATTTACTCTTTTGATAATTTTTTTCCCCATATATCGTAAATTAATGTGGACTGGGACTGTCAGATGACTCCAAAAAAGCACAAAAAAAAAAACTTCTGAATCTGCAGTGTTCATGCAAGCACATGAAAGAAGTAGAGAAGTTTGATTTCTTTCAATTAATTTTATATCTCGTGTCTAGTTGACAAAATCTGAAAGATTTGTTTATAAATCAAACAAATCTGGTTTTCTGTTTCAACTCACTGACTCAATAAATAGCTGTCATATGAATTCAGAAGACTTATAATATAGCGCATGAGTAATATGAATAACTTTCATGATACAGTACTACCTTTATGGTGCTTTTTTGTCATTTTGGTGTTTGACAGCCCTAGTCCTTGTTAATTTACATTACATGGAAAAAAAAAAGTGGCCAGAATATTCCTCAGAAATTCACTTTTTATGTTCCAACGAAGAAACTTTTTATTTGTGGTGAACTATTCTTTAATAATTCTGCTCGGCATGAGCAGACGTTAAGGGATCACTGTAATTCACATGACTTTATTCATCTTAACAGCAGTGTGCCTTTACATCGGACCCCTGATCTCCCACTCCTGCTCCTCTCTAACTATGGTCTATTTCTCCTCTTATACTGTGATCCATATCTTCCTCTCTCCTGTGGAACTCTAGTATCCCTCTCATCTGCCATTGAATTATTATATCCTTTGGTCTATGATGAACCCAATATTGATTCGACTCTCTTTCTCGCTCTGTCTTTCTCTGTTTTCTGCGTAGTACCTGCCACTAAACTGACAGCTCTCACACGACCCACGGCAGGACCGTGCCACTGTAAATACGACCTGATGGTCTTCTTTGAAATCTGTGAGCTAGAGGCCAATGGAGAGTAAGTGTCTTGTATTACTGTGGACCTTTTCACTTTAAATGGTGACACATTATTTCAATAGTCCACTTTAGACATTCTACTAACAGTAAGTAACTTTGCAACTACATGTCAACTAGCAGTCATTAAAGTATTAGTAGACTGTCTGCTTAATATCTGCTAACACTTTATTTTGATGGGTCCACAACATACAACATACTGACTATAAGAAACTTTGCAAGTATATGTCAACTTATTCTACTAACCCTAAACCTAACCTAACAGTCTACTCTGAGAGTTAGTAGACATGTAGTTGAGAATTAGTTGACATGTAGTTACAAAGTTACTTGTAGTTAGTAGAATGTCTAAAATGGACTATCAAAATAAAGTGCGAAATCGATTACTGTGTAAAATCGATTACTGGGGCTTGTAAAGGTGATTGAATAAATTTGTCACATGGTATCTTATATGAAAACAGTTATATCTAAGAAAGATCAATTATTTTACATACTATTTAATTAATAATAAATAAATATCATATAGTAGTTTATTTTTTTTTAAATATACATATTATTAAATAAATAATTATAATATTAAATCTATTGGTTTTGTAAATCCTTGTACATGTTGTGTACAGTTTCTATGTTCAGGAAACTGTGACCGTGCTGGTTATTGTACAGTATTTGACACACATCTCTCCCTTCCAGCTATATCCCAGCCGTAGTGGACCACCGTGTAGGCATGCCATGCCATGGCACATTCATGTTACATCAGGTACTCTTTTTTTTCTACTCTTTTCTATCCATTTCCCTTTCCCTTTCCCTTGTCCCATACTGTTTTTTGTTTTAACATTAGAGTACAAAATTATCACGTAATAACATAAAATAATTCAACATTTACATAACAGGGCATCCAAAGGAGAGTCACAGTCACCATAGTACATGAGTCAGGACGAGATATCGAGTGGAAGGAAGTGCGAGAGCTGGTTGTAGGTGAGTTTGGGCTCAAAATTAAAAGCGCATGCGCAAACCAGAGCGAAATTGGATGATATTCAACAAATGGGACGTATTTTGTGTTTGACAGGGCGCATCCGGAACACTCCTGAAGCAGATGAGACAATCATCGACCCCAATATTCTCTCTCTCAACATACTGTCTGCAGGATACATCCGACCCGCACAAGATGACAGGTACGTTCCCAACCCTAATAAGTATGTCAAGACATCAGAAGACCAGTTTGGCAGTTTACAAATTCTCATGTGACTTTAACACTAAACACAAGACATCTTGAAAAAATATGCTTGTCATTTTATATTCAAGAACACTTCCATAAGGGAGTTTTATTCTTCTGTCATGAAGCCTTTATTCTCCACACTCGGTAGCAGATTTACTTCACTTTGGCTGTTTCCCACTACACTCTTTTTAAAACCAGGTCTCCATTTTAGTGATTGCTGTACTTAATACGACTCTCTCCTCAGCCTTGGCTCATGATCTGAGAGCTGGAGCCAAGCCTGTGACAAACAGTTCTCTGCACAACTTTAAAGCGATGAGTTTTTGCCAAATAGCAATGAGTCAGTGAACCAAACCTTCAAAACAAGCTCTTAAAGGCCTGTCTCAAAGGAGTGATTCAGAATCAAGCAGCACAGCCACAGTGCCAGCCTTAGATAAAGACAAGAAGTATATTCACACTTTTATGTTCCGTTGCACAAACATACCATAACTTGCTGCATGGTTGTGGTGGCTGACAACTGGCACATCCTAGTATTGCCATATTGAGGCTTTTAAGATTCACAAGTGGGTGCACATTACATGGGGTTTGGGAGAGTCTGATTTTCCAGTTAAAAGGGAACCAAAAAGAACCCCCCAAAAAGTCAAAACAAGAGGTTAGGGGATCTTAAAACAACACTACCATTCAAAAGTACCATTCAGAAGGTTCCATACGATTTTTTAAATGTTTTTTTAAAGATGTCTCTTATGCTTAACAAGGCTGAATTATTTGATCAAAACAAACATTGTGGAGTATTATTGTAATTCATTTTTTTTTAGATTTACACTTTTTTCTTAGATTATCAATTTTCTATCTAAAAAGTTGATAATGAGATTGTAGGTTACTGAAAACTAAATGGTTAGCATTTGGCTAGCTATGGTCGTAGCTACAAACAACAACTTGTTCTGTGCAAAAAAAACCGAATCTCAACAGATTTTGCTTCCAAAGAATTGTACAAAAATGTAATTCTCACACTGATTTATGCACTCTCAGAAAAAAAGGTACAAAATCTGTCACTGGGGCAGTACCTTTTCAAAAGGTACACTTTTGTACCTTTTAGATAATATGCACACTTTAGGGTAGTAATACAGTATGTACCTTTAAGGTACCAATATGGACCTTTTAGGTACAAAGGTGTACCTTTTGAAAAGCATTGGTATCTTTATTTCTGAGAGTGATGGTACACAGATATAATAAGCCTTGATGCTTAAAATATCTTAATGCAACATTGCAGCATTACATAACCACAGGGGGTCAGGATGTTTTTAACAGCATCGCTTGATTGACAGACTAATCCATGCAGCTGCTCCTTTTCTGTTTTATAAAACTTATAATAATCATTTCCTCTCCCACTGCACGTAAGACACAATGTGGTTTTATTATCCTTGATGAAGGAGGTCACACATTATTGAACCAACAATCTGAACATATTAATTCACTATTTTCAGAAAGGCAGGGAAATGGTTCTCTAGTTCACCTCCTTGCTGGCTGTGCAAGTCTTCCCATCTGATGCTGGTCTGCATTTGTGTCCATTCTCATCTGTTCATTCCATTCGCTCTGTCCACACGCCATTGCTCAGACTCAACTACCCGCTCACTGAACCACACAGTGGATCGAGTTCTTGGCATCTCTGCTAGTCACCATCACGTAGTTCTGATCTGCATGTGAAGACTTATTTCAGAAGAATGTTTACGGTTTAAAATCACTAGAAGCTAATTTATTAACACTTTACTAATCAGATCCATCATTAACATTCTCTCATCATGATAGTTACTGTAAACAAAAGGCCACGTTTCTGTCATTTCATGTTATGCTAGTAGCCAAACAAAGCATTTTGTCATCTGCAATGCATTACTAGGACTTTACCTTAGATGGGCATCATATATCAGCATCCAGACTTTGCAAACATCTTATAGATATATTATCAGATTTGTCCACCTGAACCCCACTGAAACAAAACCCCATAAAAGAGTCATTCAAACCTTCCGTTGCAAGCAGCAGTGACCTCCTCTCCTGCAATTTAACCACAAGTCTTCACTCGATAGTCCACACTACCTATAAAACCATGTATCAGAGCTGGATTTATGCACCAATGCAAAAGAACAAGGACACAAATGTGACAGGAGAGTTGTGCAGAGGCCTTGACAGCCACATTATATTCAAACAACAAGTCAAATAATTGGAAACAAGTTGCTGGGCCTCCACACAAGTTTTTCTGATATTTCTCTAGTCCACTAACAGAATGTTGTTTTGTGTTTTTCCAGACAGTTTCTTGATTCGGACATGCCTAGGTATATTACCTTCAAATCCCTTTCCTCTCATAAGACACACACACACACACACACACACACACACACAGAATGTGTATTTTTCATCCTTTTATTTATATGGCCATCTGTCCAATCAACCTCCATCGTTCTTTGCATAATTTTTTGGCTCTTAAATACTGCTCTTTCTGCGTTCTTGTTGGTTTGCCTATTTATTTTCTCCTTCCCTCCTACTGTTTCTGAAAATGTGAGAGAATTTCACTCTGGCTCCCATGGAAATGCTTTTGTGTGTGAAGCTTCTGTTCTGTATTGTATGTTTTTGACATTTTTTGGCACCTCTAGGTGACTGGATTGCATGGCTTGGCTTTTGTAGGGGCTGCATTTTGGCTAAATCATTTGCAGGAGGTGTGGTAGAGATCATAGTCACCTTCCCAGCTAACAGGGAATGTTTTTAGAACGTATTCTTAAAGTTATGAACAAATGTTCTTTCAGTAATGTTAATAGAATGTTTGTTTAAAGTTATCCTGGTCTTTAATAATGTTCTCAAAACGTTACAAAAAGGTTCATGGAACTTTTCTCAAAAACTTTATTTATTTATTTTTTTTAATATTACTACTTGTTTCAGAATGTTCAGAGAACATTCAAAGGTTCCCATAATGTTTGCAAAATGACAGAATGTGAATAAATGTCTCCTTAACATTTGCATAACCAAACTGGACATTTTGAAAGCATGAAACAAATTTGAAACATGAAAATGAATCCATTTTTTAAACAACTTTATAAATAAATTTGTATTCTATGTTAATCACTTATTCATCAGTCACACATTCTTCCAGTTTAAAGGATAAGGATTAAAAAAAAAGTCACTACCACACACAATCAGTCCCACATAAATTTATTGCTGGTGCTCAACAAATTAGATGACATCTCTTAATTAAAAAGTGATGGTTTCAGTTAAACTCTTCTGCAAACAGATCAAGTTCCATCACAAATGTCAAAGCAACGCCGTAAAACACAACTTTGCCTGTGTGGGGCGATAACTGTGGGCCAGACCACACACTGTGAGGTCTGTGTTGTTTATGGGCGGGAGGGCTTGCTCCGCTAACTTTGGTATTAATCATGAATCTCTGAACAAAATTAGTGTTACATTAGTCTACGGAGATTTACGATCTCGTACGAAAAAATGCGTTTAGTCATGGTTATTGACAGTTAGCCTCTGCTGACATTCTCTGCTCACGAGTAGCTGTTCTTTTTACCACTAGGGGGCAGTGTTTCTTAAGAGATTTAAACGCTGTCGCCTGAATGACTATAAGCAAACATTTCTAAAAGCTGTTTGTTCTGCAGACTGTAATGATCAAATCAGGACAACTATAACTCCAGGAATTAGCTGCTTGTTTGTAAATATAAGGGTAGTGTATTGGCACAGAGGGATGTGAGAGCATTGTTATTATCCAGATCAGTTTTACTTGTTGTGTTGCCCGGACTGTTTAGTTTATCGGGGCAATTATCACATTGAGAATTTTATTTATCATGCATTCAATTCAACACCCTTTTCTAACTGTTATTGCAAAACTACAGTTTTTCATATATGTTTGATCTATACACAAAAAATATCCTGTTAAGTTTATTATAAAAACTGACAGCTGTGGTTGCCAGAAATTCCCTGTAAAATTACTGTGGCAGTGTTTCCAGAATTACAGGATGGCATATTGGTGTCTGTATATTTTACAACTTTTACAGCTGTATATTTTATTAAGTGACTTAATGTTAGTATACCAATCTATTTGAACTACCGAAATCTCCTTTGTACTTTAAAATGTACTAATAGCCACCATTATAATACAGGTAAAAATACCGCATGTTGAATCAGAGTTCATCATAAATGGGTTGTTCATAAAACATAGCCAATACTCATATATTCAGTATATTCATATATTTAATACTCATGCACAGGGTCATACAAACAATGACAAAACACCATCAGGGAAACACACGGCACTAAAATAATGCAATAAACTTTAACTAAATAACAGAAAATGCAACGTGAAATACTCTACATTATATTATGTACAACAAAAGTAAGAAGAAACAAATATTTTAAAAAATTTAAATTAAATATAACGATGCATAACTTTTCACACAGACTTTTTAATGTTTACCATTTAAACTATATGGTAATTCATAGTTTTTACTTCCAAAAACCATGGCAGTATTTTACAGTAAAATTACATGTAATTCAATGTTAAACTATTTATTTATTTAACAAATGTGGTAAGAAAAGGTACAGTTAAACCAAGTTACAGTTAGCATTTTTACAACCGTATAAATTACTTTTTCATAATTTGACAATTTGTGGACATAAAAAACCTAACAAATTGAAAGCAATAAAACATTTGGAAGGTAAGAAGACTCCTTAAAGCAATCAATATTATTCTTAGTATACACTTGTCTCCTTGGTAACTGGTATTCGCACCCAACACCCTCCAATGTAGTTCCTAAGAGTTTTTGCAGGGGAGTTGAGTACAGAACTGCAGTGTCTCTCTCATTCATGTTGTCACAGAAAAGTTTTAATTTCCAGCAGCCTGGGTGGCAGAGTTCAGCAGCTCGACAATCCATGCAAGCATTACCTCATTGGTAGCATGCTTGCTTTCTTACCCCTGTGCAATGAGTAATTCTTCAATATTATTTAGGTCCTCGATGCAAGCAGAGCCAATAAACTGAGAAAGAAATGTTTCGATGTATATTTTGCCAAGAACATGAGTTATAGTTTGAATTGGCTGATATAAGAAATTTAAGGGAAAGAAATATTGAAAGGGAAGTTAAAACAACAGGAAATCTCTTTTATCATCTGTAAATGGGAGGTGAAATTATCCTCACAATCCCTCATGTTGCTTGGTATGTTAAGCTTGATTTATGTGGTTGTTTGGGAGTGAACAATAGCATCAGAAATGGTTTGGTTGAGTGTCTTCTAAATGTGATCTTTATGAGAAGGCCTGTGTTTGTGTCCTAACCTTTTAAAAGGTACACTTTGTACACTCAGCAGTCATGGGGCTGTAACTACCATATGTACCCTAAATATTCAGATGGAAGATCAATATGGATTTTTCATTTGCAGACATATCCAGAAGTTTCTAGGAATCTAACTCTTCCAAGGCCAAGTCTATGTCAAGTCCAAGTCCAAACTAAGTCTCAAGACAATTTTTTGTAACAGTTTTGCATATATTAATTTCATAAACTCTGTTGCAGGGCAGTTAATTATATATATATATATACAGTGGGTACGGAAAGTATTCAGACCCCCTTAAATTTTTCACTCTTTGTTATATTGCAGCCATTTGCTAAAATCATTTAAGTAAATTTTTTTTCCTCATTAATGTACACACAGCACCCCATATTGACAGAAAAACACAGAATTGTTGACATTTTTGCAGATTTATTAAAAAAAAAGAAAAACTGAAATATCACATGATCCTAAGTATTCAGACCCTTTGCTGTGACACTCATATATTTAACTCAGGTGCTGTCCATTTCTTCTGATCATCCCTGAGATGGTTCTACACCTTCATTTGAGTCCAGCTCTGTTTGATTATACTGATTGGACTTGATCAGGAAAGCCACACACCTGTCTATATAAGACCTCACAGCTCACAGTGCATGTCAGAGCAAATGAGAATCATGAGGTCAAAGGAACTGCCTGAAGAGCTCAGAGACAGAATTGTGGCAAGGCACAGATCTGGCCAAGGTTACAAAAAAATTTCTGCTGCACTTAAGGTTCCTAAGAGCACAGTGGCCTCCATAATCCTTAAATGGAAGACGTTTGGGACAACCAGAACCCTTCCTAGAGCTGGCCATCCGGCCAAACTGAGCTATCGGGGGAGAAGAGCCTTGGTGAGAGAGATAAAGAAGAACCCAAAGATCACTGTGACTGAGCTCCAGAGATGCAGTCGGGAGATGGGAGAAAGTTGTAGAAAGTCAACCATCACTGCAGCCCTCCACCAGTCGGGGCTTTATGGCAGAGTGGCCCGACGGAAGCCTCTCCTCAGTGCAAGACACATGAAAACCCGCATGGAGTTTGCTAAAAAACACCTGAAGGACTCCAAGATGGTGAGAAATAAGATCCTCTGGTCTGATGAGACCAAGATAGAACTTTTTGGCCTTAATTCTAAGAGGTATGTGTGGAGAAAACCAGGCACTGCTCATCACCTGTCCAATACAGTCCCAACAGTGAAGCATGGTGGTGGCAGCATCATGCTGTGGGGGTGTTTTTCAGCTGCAGGGACAGGACGACTGGTTGCAATCGAGGGAAAGATGAATGCGGCCAAGTACAGGGATATCCTGGACGAAAACCTTCTCCAGAGTGCTCAGGACCTCAGACTGGGCCAAAGGTTTACCTTCCAACAAGACAATGACCCTAAGCACACAGCTAAAATAACGAAGGAATGGCTTCACAACAACTCTGTGACTGTTCTTGAATGGCCCAGCCAGAGCCCCGACTTAAACCCAATTGAGCATCTCTGGAGAGACCTAAAAATGGCTGTCCACCAACGTTTACCATCCAACCTGACAGAACTGGAGAGGATCTGCAAGGAGGAATGGCAGAGGATCCCCAAATCCAGGTGTGAAAAACTTGTTGCATCTTTCCCAAAAAGACTCATGGCTGTATTAGATCAAAAGGATGCTTCTACTAAATACTGAGCAAAGGGTCTGAATACTTAGGACCATATGATATTTCAGTTTTTCTTTTTTAATAAATCTGCAAAAATGTCAAAAATTCTGTGTTTTTCTGTCAATATGGGATGCTGTGTGTACATTAATGAGGAAAAAAAATTAACTTAAATGATTTTAGCAAATGGCTGCAATATAACAAAGAGTGAAAAATTTAAGGGGGTCTGAATACTTTCCGTACCCACTGTATAACCGGTTTCTTTCCTTAAATAACCACTTATTAGGAGTTGTCTCTTCAGTTTTCCCATAATAAAAGTAAATGGATATGGTAACTGGGTATAAGATTATGACATTTAAAATGCTGTCATCATTTACTCACACTCATGTTATTCCAAATCTGTATTAATCCCTGACTTAATTTCTTTTGTGTCTCCAAAAAGAAGATATTTTGAAGAATGTTGGAAACCAAACAACACTGAAGCCCATTGTCTTCCATTATATGGACCAAAATAAAATGTCGTCTTCTATGTAACACAGAAAAAAGAAAGTCACACAGTTTTAGAAGAACATGAGGGTTAGTAAAGGCTGGAATGCACTACGTGACTTCTGAAATCTGAACAGATTTTAAAATGCCAGGCGTCGTACACTTGACTTTGTAAATGCTTACAGAAAAAAACCTACACCATGCTATTATACACACAATTTTCTGTGAAATCTGTTAACTCGAGCTGCCCAAAATCTGCAGACTGGCTCTGATGGTTGGCAACTATTGTCAAATTGTCCACTCTACAAATCGGAGCAAAAATCGGGGCAAAGATTGTGTCGTATATTACAGCCTTAAATGATGACAGAAGTTTCTTTTTTGGGAGAACAATCCCTTTTAAGACTAAGAAGTGAGATGGTCTTCTCTAGACCTTTTCCATGATCACAACCCCACAGTGACCCTTGAAGTTTCTCCCACATTGTTTCATTATTTTCCCTCTATCCCTTCAACAAATCAATTTCCAGGACCTCTCTCACTTCTTTTTTTCTCTCTCCATGTCTGAATGACAACCTTAAAGCTGCCTACTGGGTCATGCCGGCCCATTCACTTTAACACTCAACATCTAAAGCACACAAGCTCAATCTATCACATACCTCAGAGAAGCTCGGCCCCTCTCATATTCTTATGACTCAGGCATTTGGAGATTTAAGACCCTTCCCAGGCCGAGGGCCAGAAATATCTAATCTGTGATCATTTCGGCAGGTTATGACCTGTATTCATCAGAGCGAGGGTGGGTAGGCTGGAAGTTCAGCAAGGTGAATATAATTTATGAGTAAGATGCAGCCCATACTATTTTCATCTAGTACTTTCTCATGATATAGCATAACTTCAGGGCCAATATTAGTTCATTTGAGGTCTGTGAGACCATAACAGAGCTGATGTGAGTTGATGGAAAATGCAATAACATCTCTCGAATTGTTATATGCTAACAACCAGAGACCGTAGTTTACTTCTCTGAACTGTCTTACCTATGATTCTAGCACTGATTCTTTCCTTTCCACCTAAAGCATTTCCTTGGGGATTGATCCTAGGTATATGTGTCCCCTTGTACCTGCCTCCCTCCTCTAATGATCATTTCTTTCATCCCTCTTTATTTTAATTTGATTTTTGTATTTTTATTGATAACTGTCATTGATTTACACATCGTTGGTGGTGGTATTCATATCTAGTGATGAAGCTAAAGTGTTTCTTGCATGCATTTATATTGTCTCCACTCCTGGTCACCATTTTTAAACACTTTTGTGTTCTTAGAATGTCACTTTATACAATATGATCTGATTTATCAGATGTAAGTGCTTTGCCTAACAAGCTGACCATATTTATTATGTATTCAAATAGCATTTAACAATAACATATGAAATTATAATATAAGAGACTATGTAAATTCACCTTGGTCTATGAATGAAATTATATCTTTAAGGCTATTTTCTACCGTTAATCTAGGATATTCTACCGTTTTGAGGCTGCTTGGGATTCATCCATGCACAACTCTTTGCTGCTTAACCGTGTCACTCCTTATGGAGAGAAAATCTACATGACTCTGTCTGCTTACCTGGAGGTAACCAAGGCCATTCACTTATTTATATGGGGGGGTGAGAAGTTCATTTGGGAGAGTTACAGACCTACATGATTTAGTTCCAGCTAATTGAATGTACCAAACAGCCCACAGCATTTGTAATGGTTGAATCAAGTACATATGTGGAAAAAGAGGCAAATAGCAGTAAACTTTGTGGCTCTATAGAGTGCAACAGTGCTTGCCTACTTGTAGTGGCCCTGGTTCTGTGAAGTATTTTCCTATTCACTTTTCCACAGGCATAGAAAAATTATAAAAAATAAAAAACTTGAATAAAGAATTTTATGATGTTATGAACCAAACCAGCTCCTAGGTTAGTCAAAACATTCCAAATTTTGATTTAAAGCAAGTATTTGAAAATCAGATAAAAGGACATTTCTTGACGAAACATTCAATAAAGCATTGCAAATGATGTAATCAGTGGTGACTGATTTTAAGTATAGAAACTATGTACTTTAAGTTTCTTAGAAAATATTCAGATATGCACTATTGTTTAAATGTTTGGGGAAGATTAAAGGTTTGGAGAAGATTTAATATTTTCAAAATGTTTTAAAATGAAGTCTCTTGTTCTTACCAAGGCTGCATTAATTTGATCAAAACACATAAAAAAAATAAAATAAATAATAATAATAATGTGAAATATTATTAAAAAAAAAAATTTAATTCTGTTTTCTATTTAATATGTTTCAACGCTTATTAATTTATTCCTGTGATGGAAAAGCTGAATTTTCAGCAGCTGTTACTACACATGATCCTTCAGAAATCATTGCAATAAATATATATGGTAAGCATATAAGTAGGGACTGGGTGATCGCTGTAGAGCTTGTTTGGCATCATTTGAGTCCACAGCATGAATGAGTATTCACCCTCTGAAACTTAACAAATTCAGCAATTACTCGAACTTAGAAGATCATTATCCTCCAGGAGTTAAACAGCCAATTTGTCATGAACTTGTACACTCCGTACCGTTAGTACAGTACTAGAATATTATACATTTGTTGAATTAAATCTAGGGTGTATTCATTTTTGCAATCCTTCATTTAAACAAAATGGGCTAATTTACTTATTTTACAGATGCATCATATACAGTGCCATCAATAAACAGCATTGGAGCTCATTGTAGGTCTATTATATATAAGTTACCATTAAAAATCAGTTCCTCTTTTGGAACCTGACTGTTGCACTCTATAGATGTTGCTTGTTCTTTATCAAGCTATGGTTATTTGAAGCACCATTTTAGATTGAAAGGCTTACAATGGTTTGCTCTTCCCAGATGGAGAACTGCACACAGCCCACAGTGATAACCAAAGACTTATGCATGGTGTTCTACTCAAGAGACGCCAAGCTCCCAGCATCTCGCTCCATCAGGAACCTTTTCAGCAGTGGCACCTTGAGGCCATCTGAAGGGTACAGCTCCTTCATATCACCACACAAGTCCTTTGCAATGTTGCTCTTGTAATTTAAGTTACCATATTGTTTTCTATTGTTTTTACGTTTAGAAACCGTGTAACTGGTGTGTATGAGCTCAGTCTGTGCCACCTGGCTGATGCAGGGAGCCCAGGTAAGACACCAGTTACCTCATGTGTGTTTCATTGAGGATTTATGGGATGCTGGGCAATTTAGATTTTAGGGGGTTCTGCTGTTGAAATGACACCTGAATGTGCAGGAATGCAAAGACGGCGCAGGAGGGTGCTGGATACGTCGGTGGCATATGTGCGAGGGGAGGAGAACCTGGCTGGCTGGAGGCCCCGCAGTGACAGCCTCATCCTGGACCATCAGTGGGAGCTGGAGAAACTGACTCTCCTGCAGGAGGTGAGAACATCTTGTTATTTGGTTTTTAATGTGATACAGAATTAAAAGAATGTGTCATGGCAGCTCTGCTGAGGATCTGAGAACTCATTTCCTTCTGCTGTATGTTAGGTGGAGAAAACCAGACACTACCTCCTCCTTAGGGAGAAGCTGGAGTCCACCCTGCTGCTGGGCCAGGAGCCGCTGCTGTCCTGCGGGAGTGAGGATCTAACCGAGTCCTCTTCCCCATCCACCCACCTGGGCCTGGGCCACAACCCTTGCCCCGGCCCTGACACACCCAACGAGAGGCAGAAGGAGCTGGCTGCAAAGGTAAATCAGTGACTAACCTGCTTAGTTATATGTATTATATATAATATATTATATATAAATTATTATATTTTATAGCCTGGGCCATCCAGTTTTTTAAATTATTTTTTACACACATACACATACACACACATTATTATTATTCCAAAAAATCCTGGAAAGTTTCCAAAATTTCTGGAATATGTCCGAAATTTACTGGAAAATTTCCACCTTTTTGCAACCCTAGTCATATACACCTAGGATGCCTTGAGGGTGAGTAATTCATGAGCTGATTTTCATTTTTGGGTGAACTAACCCTTTAAAAACGTTCAGACTTATGTTTTCTGAAAACATAAGAAGAGTTAACTTTATACTATTGCTGCAGAAACCTACAGAAATGTTTGTGTGAAGGTGTGTGTTTGTGTTCTGTGTATAATGACTGATTTCTCTGTTGTGATTTGTTGTAGTTGAGCCAGATGTCAGTAACTCTTTTGAAAGACTCTGCCTCAGTGTGTGCTGAAAACACCCTCACCCCATCCTCCACATGCCCCTCATTGGTGGAGGGACGCTACGGCCACAACGCTGAACTCAGGTCAGTACTTAGTGACTTCTGTTTTATTTTGAGTTTTAAAAGAATTAAAACTTTAAAGGTGATTCTGCAACACAAACTAAATGGAATTGCAAAAACAACAGTAAAAAAAGTTTTTTTTAATCATTTCGTAGTCTGCCATTGATCAGAATGACAGATAGTCCTGTCCTAAATTCATGCTTTTGATAAAGCTAATGCATCAGGCTAGTTTGAGAATAAACCTGTGAATGATTTATATTATAGGTGTTTCTGTATATTAAAGGGTTAGTTCACCCAAAAATGTAAATTCTGTCATTGATTAATCACCCTCATGTCGTTCCAAACCCGTAAGACCTTCGTTCATCTTCAGAACACAAATTAAGATATTTTTGATGAAATCTGAGAGCTTTCTGACACTGCATAGACAGCAAAGCAACTGACACGTTCAAGGCCCAGAAAGGTAGTAAGGACATCGTTAAAATAGTCCATAAGAATTTTCATTTTTGGGTGAACTATCGCATTAAAATAGGAGAAATTATTTTAACATTAAGAAAAATCTTTACATGTTTTTAAATATGTCTGCCAAATATTGTTCCACATGAAATGCTATCTAACTAATTGTTGCATCTATATTCTTATTGCTCATATGTGCAGACCCCCAACACCTCGATCTCGTGCTCTCAGCCCCATCCCTGACACTGAAACAGAGAGCAAAATGTCTCCTCAAGAGTCCAAATCAAGAACCCACACTTTTGTGCCAGACATTCAGGAAATCCGTGTCAGGTAAAAAAAAATCAATTGTACAGATTATACAAATTGTTTATTGTTCAGAGGATGAACAGTTCCTTTTTTTAGTTATATTTGCCTGAATATGAAATTTGAGATTTAAGGAATTTGCATCTTTGGAAGTTAACTCTAACCTGTACCCTATTTTATTGTTGCAGCCCAATTGTGTCAAAGAAAGGTTATTTGCACTTCCTGGAGCCCCACAGTAATGGCTGGGTTAAGAGATATGTGGTGGTACGTCGGCCTTATGTCTACATCTACAACACAGAGAGAGACACAGTGGAAAGGGCCATTCTTAACCTGTCCTCTGCACAAGTGGAGTACAGCGAAGACCAGCAGGCCATGCTGAAGGTGAAACATTTATTCATTTATTTATTTATTTTTGAAAAAGTCAGTCTCTTCCAAAGCAACACATTGTGAGTAAATTGACTATTTATAGACTGAACTGTAATTCGCCTTCTGAATGCCAGCAGGCCATGCTGTAGGTGAAGCATCTGCAAATATATATTTTTTCTTATTCTATTCAATTTTATTATTATTATAATTTTTTTTAAGTCAGTCACTTTTAAGGGAACATATTGTGAGAAAATCTACTGTTTATAGACTGAGCTGTAAACCAATGTCTGAATACCAGGAGGCCATGCTGAAAGTTAAACTTTTTAAAATGTTATTTTATTTTATTCCAAGGCAACACATTTTCAGTAAATCGACTGTTTATAGGCTGAACTAATTCAATGTCTGTCTAAACTGCAGATGCCCTACACATTTGCGGTATGCACAGAGCATCGTGGGATACTCCTTCAAGCCAGTAATGACAAGGAGATGCATGACTGGCTGTATGCCTTTAACCCTCTGCTTGCTGGATCTATCAGGTACAGTAAAGCACACATCTAAGCCTTTTAAAGACCTGTCTTACCAATATTTATTCGACTTTCTCCTTCTTATCAGGTCTAAACTGTCAAGAAGAAGAGCCGGGCAGATGAGGTTTTGAGCCCACTACATGTATACCTTCTGTACAACTCTTCGAGGACAAAAAACACAAAGGACTAACCTTGTAAATAGATCTACTGACAGATCCCCCAGTTTCTGTGCTTATTCAACTCTCTGACCCTCTGTTTCCTACATGTGTGTACCTGCACCTGCCCACACTAGCACCAACTGTGCACCTGTATCTTAAAGGCCCCTTTGTTGTGCATCTACAGTGGCCTAAATATTCAACTTATAGCGCCAAGAGAACAGGCTAACTACTTTATTGGGGTAGAGATAGTATGCTTATGTAGTCTTCAGCAACATTTTAGAAAGCTGGTGATGGGAATTTCTAATTCTGAAGCTGTCAGCTCATGCAAACACATCTGAATTTGTTACTGTGAAGAGTGACGTCCATATCTTGGGTTTGTGGGGAAATGGATCACATGGCCTTACTGTGTTACTCTATGGGTTTAAAACGATAAAACTGGTCAGTATTTAAATCAGCAGACCATATGTTTATTCATCTCTTGGCTATGGAAGATAGAATTGATCAATGATACGCAGTTCTTAGCAAGGAGCAGATGAATCACATCATATTACGCTCTTACTCTCTTTAAGTGCAGTTCTTGGACACAGTTCAACCCATCATAAATACTCATATACCTTTATAATGTTTCCCTTGTATGGCCTTGAAATGCATAAAGTTTTCAAAATCACCAGGACGCATTAGGGAAAATTTGGCTAAGGAGAATGGTTGCATTCTCATGTCTCTGTATGAGAACCATTATAAAGATTTGGCCTATTTTTGTTGGAGTACTGGTCAGTAAATTTATCTAAAATGTATCATAATCCATTCTAATATTTTATATAAAAAATTATCAGTATCCCCAAATGATCTAATTTACTTTTAAAATTTCTATTAAAGTCTTATCTTGTTAGGTATTTATTTAACATGTTTTTATTTATTTCAGCATGTATTTATTGACAAAGACTGTAATATTTTTGAAGTACAGTGCAATTTCTGCATATGGCACTTTTTATCATGAGTTGACTAACCTCCCTTTTACTGACTGCACTGCTCTCATTTCCCCCCACACAATGAAATGCATTTGGGGAACAGGTTAGAAGTGCATAGCTGGGATAGCTGCTATTACATGTAGATTACTTGAAAATGAAAAATGCTTTTTGCAAGATTTATCAGGTTGAGAAAAATCACCATCCTTGCCCAGACTCCGAAATGAGCGTTTGTACAGTGGTCAGTCTTGGAAAATGGAAGGTTTAGAAGTTTGTTAGAACAAATCAAATGCACAGTACTGATGGAATTTTCTACACGCACCCTAGAGAGTGAGGAGATATGATTTTGTGCCTCTTGCATCCTCTACTCTGTTTTTGTTTTAAAATTTCCATCATCTTAATCCCTGTGCGCTTCTTTAACAGGGTGAATGTCTACTTTAAGGCCCACTCATCGCTACCACCCTTTCTCTTTGTGTGTAATCATTCCTGTGCACAGGCAAAAGCAGTTTTAGTTTTTTTTTTTTTAGTTTTGCATATTTGTGACCCTGGACCACAAAACCAGTCAATTTTTCGAAATTGAGATTTATACATCACCTGAAAGCTGAATAAATAAGCATTCCATTGATGTATGGTTTGTTAGGATAGGACAATATTTGGCCGAGATACAACTATTTGAAAATCTGGAATCTGAGGGTGCAAAAAAATCAAAATATTGAGAAAATCGCTTTTAAAGTTGTCCAAATTAAGTTCTTGGCAATGCATATTACTAATCAAAAATGAAGTTTTTATTTATTTACGGTAGGAAATTTACAAAATATCTTCATGGAACATGATCTTTACTTAATATCCTAATGATTTTTGGCATAAAAGAAAAATCTATAATTTTGACCCATACAATGTATTTTTGGCTATTGCTACAAATATACCCCAGCGACTTAAGACTGCTTTTGTGGTCCAGGGTCACATTTAGTTTGTATATTGCACTTGCCCTACATTTGACTAGGTTTTGAGATTTCTAAGCATACCTAGATGGTGTAAATTATTTTTCTTAACTGATTTCACATAAAAATGAACAAAACTGATCTATTTATTCTGCCAGAAAAAATAAAACATCATCATGGACTCTAGAAATAAGCCCTGCTGCTGTCATTGTTCCAAGCCTTGATTTTTTTGTGATTATAATTACATAAAATATCCGACAGGCTAATACATGCAACACGATACATTTTAAATTCCATTTTCTGGTTTTAAAGTCATCTCCGGTATGATTGTTCTGCTTAATGTCAGTAGGCTTAGGCAATAGGCTTAGTGCAAACCCCATCAAACAGGCAACCGTCTGAGTTGAGATTGCTGATAGCTGTTTAACTTCAGCCAAATGACTGTTTTTGGAATATGAAACCACATTTTTAAGTTATATAATACCAACAGCTGTGATTTAGACACTTTGTAGTGCAAAAGCATTTGTTAGAAGGTGGAGTTCTGTGGGGCAGTCACTGCAGCAGAGCCCATATGTCCACTATTATTAGTCCAGAAGGCTTATAATGTGGTTTGGGATCCTGCAGGTTACTTAAGACAAGCTTTTCCTCCATACCTGCATATTTAGAGTGCAGATCAACTATTTGCAAACCTGAGGTTCCTCCAGGGCAGGATTCAGGCATATCCGCATGACTGAGGCCAGCCAACCTTCAGCACATGCTGAGTATAGCAAGAATCTGACACTGAACTAACCTCTATTGAAAGCCTTGATCTGTATATGAACAAACATCAAAGATCTACATTTCTATTTCCAAAAAGTGGGTTTCTGTTTCTATGAAAAAGTGGAGTTCTGCTTGTTTGTAAATGCAGAACGCATATCCTAAAAGGATTCTCAATGCTTGAAGGTTCTCTGTTTATGAAAAATAGTTAATGCATTTTTTTTTGCAATTTCCATGTGTATATCTCACTTCACTGTCATGACCAGTTCCGAGTGATAGAAGCAATGCCACTACTTTTAGAAAAAAAGTGTGTATGTTAATAGTAATAGCAGGTGCATTTTTAAAATAAGTGAGAACAAAATTACTTAAAAATCTAGTTAAAAGAATCACTTTCAGTTTGGTTTTGCTAGCAAATGTGTATTGTCTTGACTCTTGTTTTTTTTTTTTTTTTGTCTGTGCACCTTGTAGAATGTAATGCGGAGAGCTGGATGGTATTCTTCATGTTATAGCCTGTCCTGTATCATTTCTACAAGCAATTTGTTTGTTTCAAGGCTTAAAACATGGCATTCATTTTACCATCTCCCAAAATGAAAGAATGAATCAGTTCTCATAATCAACACCAAATATTTGTGTGCTTCCATTCTCCTCTTATGCACTCCACTCATTTCTGTCGTTTTCTCTGTTTTACTTTTTTCCTTGTATATAAACATGATTGCTGTGAATGGTGTAATATGCAGTTGTAACTGGTTTGTACCATCTTCAATGGGCAGTAGTTTAATGTTTCTTTCTGAGTGTTGGAATTATGAGTCAAATGTTTGTGTACACTTAACACATCGTCAGATATGAAATAAATGTGGAACTTATGCAACGCTATGAATGGCTTTGTCTTTTGTGTGTGATTCAAGCCATTATTTTATGCATGAGAAAATATAAAATCTCAAGTTGAATGTATCCCTGATTTTATATATAAAACATATGGAAGCCTCTTTCCATCATGTAAAAAAAAAACAATAAAACTGGTAAATTTTGGCGACTATGTATTTCACAATTCTAACTTAAGTTTGTATGTCACATTTACGAGATAACATCTTGAAATATTTTTTCTTCTCAGAATTGCATGTAAACATCTCACAATTCTGGCTTTTTCACTCAATTCTAAGTTTACATCTCATAATTTAGATGTTTTTTATTGGAATTCTGAGTTTACTTTTTTAAAACTAATTTTGTCAACAAAAAAACATAATAAAGTTAGAATTGTGAATTAAAGCATCTTTTATTTTTGTATTACTTGCAAGCTTTTATTGCATTACAAGCTTCCATAAAAATAGAGGCCTAAATACAGAATGGTAGACAGAATTCTGAGATTTAAAGGGATAGTTCACCGAAAAATGAAAATAATATAATTAATTACTCACCCTCATGTCATTCCAAACCTGTAAGACCTTTGTTCATCTTCGGAAGACAAATTAAGATATTTTTGATGAAATCGGAGAGCTCTCTGACCCTCCCATAGACAGCAAGGGTTCTACCACGATCAAGGCTCAGAAATGCAAGGACATCGTTAAAATAATCCATAAAATAATCCATATATATGGATTACAACGCCACCACACCAGTCGATCCAGAGGTGGTCAGGGTTATTACTGATGCTTTAACTGATGCGTGGGGAAATCTTATGGGATTACATCTCTGCCGCAATTCTGCGCGTGAAAGATCATATTTTGAGAGCGCAAAAGTGCGTTTTGCACGCGCGCGAACTGAGTTTTGCTTAAATGCCCATGAGAAATATTCAAAACTAATACAATACTAAAAATTGCAAAGTTAATGCATAACCATTGGACAGCAAAATGCTCAGTGGGTCAGTTTGTAGTTGTACTGAGTATCAAAGATATTAGCAACTTTTACACTCTACTTCACTACATTGTTGAATGAGTATCTGTACTCTTTACTCCACTACATTTGAAATGAGTGTTGCAGTTACACATTACATTTTGCATGGACCTAGCTTTTTCTGCAGCAGTTTATTTCTGCTACAAAAGACGTGATACTGCCTATTACAGGTCACTGAAAGTACTGCATCTTGTGCGTTTTGCCCTTACTCACCCAAACTTGTCAACAAGACTAGTTTATGTGAATGCGAGTTCCTTAGCAAGTATTTGGGAATCACAGATAAATTCATCAAATTATCGTCTTTTCCTCTTTAATTTTTTAAATATTTTTTTTTACAGCCGTATAGTGAAGGCCCTATAGGCTGTTGCATAATTCACATTTCCACCATCCCTGTCTAGTGTTGTAACATGCTCAAAGTTCAAACAGTTATAACTTTGACACTCTTTACCACTGACTTTATGTAGCACAAACAGTTATAAATAATCAAAAGCTTGGTTGTTAAAAATAATGTAATGAAACATTTTTATTTTATGTTTTTTAGCATTTTAAACGAGTTCAAAAAATTTATTTATTATAAACTTATTAAGACGCCGAACGGCCGTATCTCTTTACGACCACAACAAACAGGAGGCTTTTCAGACGCGCACTTCAGCTTGCCTTCAGCACCAGGCGTGAGTCAAACAAGCGCGGAAAAGATACAGGTGCCAAATGAGCTTCAGTAGAACAACAGTGAACAACAGTCTGATGAGATGTTGTTATATGTCAGTAAAACAAACTTTCCTGTTCTGTCAGACGTTTAACTGTGCTCACAGCGCACGCTCTTCAACTGTTCGCGAATATGAGGCGCACGCTCTATATCACTTCATCATAAATAACCTATGCCTAGAAACTATGCCAGTTGAGTCATGAAATTACCAAAATGGCAATTAAAGCTGCAAAACTGTGCATGCATGTATGAAATATTCTGCCATTCGAGATCACAATAGGGCGCAAGATGATAAGTAATTTTTTATTTGTAATTTAATGCACAAGTAAATGTGAGCACAGTGCAGTTGTACTAAAACATGTGCTAATTTTTCGTTAATTTGTAAAATACGAAAATAAAACCATATTTAAATGCATTAAATAACTCATTTTACATTCTGGCATGTGCTGTTGACTTCCACCCTTTTTCACATTATTGCAGAAGGGGATTCAAAAGATAACTCTTTTTTTTATTTTCCTTTGTACAGAGCTCGATTTAGGTTTGACAAAACTCTCATCCATGAGTAGGCCTGTGCAATGATGGAGAACAAGATTTTGGGGGTGTTGAGAGCCAGAACCAAGCTGACTGAGCAATAAAGCTATAGTGAGCCCTTTTATTAAAATACTTGGAGGTAATACAAACATAATACAAATATTTTTTTATATTCACTCAGTATTAGGCTACTTGATCTAATTCACAACTATCTCAATTACAATTAAGTACAAATTAATTGTATTCATTTGTGTTTTAGGCACTAAAACAGTCCAGTACTTTATAGTCAAATAAATTTTATATTGAAATAATGAAGATTTCTGTGCCACCCCAGACTGGTTGGTGCCCCCTTCCTGGCCACCCCTATGAAAACATCCTGACTCCACCGCTGCCTAAGAGGGCCAAGTGATTAATATCAGTTCATTTCTGAGTATCTCTATTGCTGAAAAAAAAACACATGTTTGTGAATGGGCGTTTGATTTACATTTGAGAGAAACTGAGAAGATTGTAAACAAGGATATAAACTAGCCACCTTTCGCTGAAAATTGCTGTTTTGAATTCAAAATAGGCCATCTGTGTGATTCAAGTAGATCTGATGAGTTGAAAACTCTTGCTACTTCATACTTTAATACAAAACAATGCTGAACTTTGACAGTAAAGTGATTTTTAAATGTTATAATTGTGATTTTTATAATGTCTAAATATAAATCCATTTGCAAAACATGTAAAAAGAACTATATTCCAGAGTGGAAATGGTAAATGAGACTATAAATGATCCCCTTCTGCCATCTAGTGGTCATAGTGGGAATCATGACATTAATTTTAAAAGGATAGTTCACCCAAAAATTTGATGTTTATCTGCTTACCCCCAGGGCATCCAAGATGTAGGTGACTTTGTTTCTTCAGTAGAACACAAACGAAGATTTTTAACTCAAACCGTTGCAGTCTGTCAGTCATATAATGTAAGTGGATGGGAATCATGGCTTTGAGAGTCAAAAAAACATACACAAATAAAACCAAATGAAACTATGTGGCTCGTGATGATACATTGATGTGTAAAGACACAAAACGATCGGTCTGTGCAAAAAAACTGAACGGTATTTATAAGTTTTTTACCTCTGATTATTTGAGAGATAGGTCCATCCCATCCACTTACATTATATGACTGACAGACTGCAACGTCTTAACTTTAAAAAGTTAAAAATCTTAGTTTGTGTTCTACTGAAGAAACAAAGTCACCTACATACTGGATTCCCTGGGAGTAAGCAGATAAACATCAAATTTTCATTTTTGGGTGAACTATCCCTTTAATAGAATTTGTTTTTCTGCCAGGTAAAATCTTGTCAGAAATCTTCCACTTAGCATGACAAATTTTCGATTAATTATCTCCATAAGTAAAAATGAAAAAATGCAGATGTTCTTTAAAGTAAATTTTACTTACGGTGTTCTCATTTTATATAAAAATGTGCAAAAATCTGAATAACTTTGAGGCAAATGAATAATATATATATATATATATATTGAATTTATACATTAAAATTACCTAACTAGTGAGCAATATTACGTGTCTGAAAATAAAAATTAATAAACAAAATGTGTTCTACTGTCTGGGGTCTGCCATCAGGAGTTAAAGGGGATGTTATGTGACACACTTTTCTTTTTTTTTACTTTTCACTTTTTTCCCTATGGTATTGAAAATGGGGGAAAGGGGTTCAAACCTTTGTCACTTTTTTTCACTCCTGATGAGTTTGTATCCTTCCATGCACAAGCTAGTTAATGGGCTTTTTGTCATTGACTTACAGAAAGTTTTCTGCGGGAAATTTTCGGTATTGTACCGAAATCCTATTGATATGTCACTTGCATAATAATTTGGAACACAGTGTATACAATAGGAACAATAGGAAACTGCGTGATCCGAAGTTTTGCATGAGGGTAAAAAAAAAAGTTCCTCATACAGATTCAGCTTCTTTTCAAGTTGGTCATTCAAATTCACCATGTTGACCAACAGAAAGCTGCTTGGTTTGAAAGTGACTTGTATATGAGTGGTGCCTGCGAAATTTCACTGAAACCTTAAAGGCATAGTTCACCCAAAAATTAAAATTCTGTCATTAATTACTCACCCTCATGTCGTTCCAAATCTGTAAGACCTTCGTTTATCTTCGGAACATAAATTAAGATATTTTTGTTTAATTTTGAGAGCTCCCTGACCCTCCCATAGACAGCAAGGATCCTTACACGATCAAGGCTCAGAAACGTAGCAAGGACATTGTTAAAATAATCCATGTGACATCAGTGGTTCAACTGTAATTTTACGAAGCTGTTGTTTACGTTCCGATCAAAGCGTAAACAACGTATCCGCGTACATACATTGCATACGTTGTTTACATAAGGTTGTTTACATTGCATAAGGGTCAAAATAGAGATTTATACATAATCTGAAAGCTGAATAAATAAGCTTTCCTAGCAGAGTATGAAGCCCATTTCCTGGACATCCGATGCTATCTAGAGCAGAAGCTGCTTGTAAGTCCTGTTTCTGCCTTATTATAGCTGACTGGTACAAATATTTCAGTAGGTATTAATGTAGCCTGTATTTTTATATAGATTTTGTTGTATTTGTTTCTTCTAATTTTTATTGCATTTAAAATTTTAGGCTGTCTTTGGAAGAGATAAGATTCATTTTAACAGCCATTTTCCTGGCGCAGACATTTTGCCCAACACATGCAATGTATCTATTTTTGGGAAGGGGACTTCAGGGTGAGTGAATGGCCATTTTCTAACCTTGTAATTTGTCTTTCACAGTACATGAATGGAATATGTTTGTACATCCAGATATTTTTAGGTGTGCATTGTCATTTACATGTTTAGTGCACACATGTACATTAAAGATTCATCACAGTAATGATATATTTAAGCTTGCTTAGCAGCATCAGTTTGTTTTTACACATATGTTGGTCAGAAGTGGGTCAGGTCTTGACCCTGCAGATTTGTAAAACACAAGATATATAATTGAATAGAATAATTGATGAGACTCTTCCCCCCTGCTGTAGGGCGTAGAGTGCTGTCCACCTGTAGGAGGTTGTTGGCCAGTGTGGGTGCTGCCTGCCACTCAGACAGAGGAGATCAGTAAGTCATCTGTACTTACAATCAGTACGTTTAAATGGACAAAAATACTCAGATTTTAATACGGTTAAGACAATACTCTGATTAAGAATCTACCATGTAAACAGAGATTTTTGATTACCTTAATCCAGCTAAAGTCATAATCAAAGTAAACACAAATCGAATTAAGACATGTGGAGTATTCCTATTTTAGTCGCATTATTGAAGTGCAGTAAAGACATGTACACAGCTTAATCACATTATTACCGTCGTGTAGGACTTTTAGCCGCATTTTGCGACAGGATACACACACGGCAGTGCTCAACCGTTTGACGGCAAACAAAAGAATGGCTTCAACAACGCCGTAGTCTGCTTGCACGTATAGTGTGACAAATAATTAACTGCAATTGAAGCTTTCAGTTAATTAAAAATGAAACACCCAAAACTGTATATGGCATCATAACGAAGACGAATTATATGTTTATACGTGAAATTCTGGAGGGGACGTCGGATGGCGTCGCGTGGTGATGTAAGTAAGTGTGCCATTAATTTATCTATATACTATAACATGTAAAACGGGAACATGAAAGGAATATTCTAAAAGCAACTCATGTAAACACCATAATCATAATACTGGCTTATTTAGAAGAAGGTAAATAATTAGATTACACGTCGGATGGCGTCGCGTGGTGATGTAATGACGTGTGCCATTAATCGATCTATGTACTATAACATGTAAAACGGGAACATGAAAGGAATATTCTGAAAGCATCTCATGTAAACACCTTAATCGTAATATTGTCTTATTCAGAATAAGGTAAATAATTAGATTACTGATGTCCATGTAAACGTAGTCACTGAAAAAGTTTGAAGTCAATATCATTTCTTTTTTTGTATAATGACAAGTGTGAATTTTCACCAGTGTAGTATCAAATCCTTAACATTTTCAAGTGTCTAAATAATTAGAGCACTCAAAAACAAATGTAGCCGAACACATCCATCCTGTACACTGACTGTATAGGCTTGTGCACAAGTGTACTGCACAAGTACACAAGTGTACTGTACTGTCTAGAGCACAGTACATTTAGCGTCTGCTAAATGATTAAATGTAAATGTACTGTGCTCTAGACGGATCAGTACGTGGAAAATCCTTAACGTTTATTGCGGCAATTTGGTCATGTGCTCTCATTTCCTTAGACCTTCCCATATTCTTCTAAGCTGTGGGATTCCATATCATGTGGCTACCAACGCTTTGAGGATCAGTGTGGGTAGATGTACCTCCCGTGAAGATGTGGACATTGTTGTGGAGGATCTGTGAGACACTGTAGAGCAACTGGAGCGGATGAACTAGCACCATGAATATTTTACCTGACTATATATGGATATTGAACTCCAACCAAAAAGGACAAGTTTTATTGAATGGTTTTAGTTTACAGCTATGTGGCTTTGCACATAAATTAGATGATGTGTCATGAGTATACTGTAGAGTTCAGGTTTCAGGGTCATCGTCAGGTTGCACTATATTGATCTACGAGCTCTTTATTTAGCAGAATATAATATTTAATATAAATCTTATTTGCTTTGCAAATAGATTAGATGGTGTGTCATGAGACTAGAGTTCAGGATTCAGGAACATTGTCAGGTTGCACTATATTGATCTAAGAGCTTGTTTAGCAGAACATAATGTTTAACGTAAATATTTCTTGGTAAAGCATATTTCATATATGGAACTTCAGGGAATTTAGCTGATAAATAGTAAAAAAAAATACTTTAAGCAGCTTGCAAATGGAGGTGTGCAATGTGTAAAGTCCATAAAAATATCATAATTGCAAACTGACTTTATAGAGTATGTCACTGTAATGTGGGGTTTGGTGTTTGGGTTTTGTTTCATGTTCATGTTTTCCATGTCTTTTATTTTGTAATTGTTTCATGCTGTCAGTGTCATGCTTCCCTTGCCCTCATGTATCTCTGCCTTGTGTATGTGTCATGTTCTGATTGGTAGTCCTAGTCATGTGTCTTGTTTCCCATTGGTTTGTTCATGTCATGTGACCCTCCTTGTCTGCTATAAGTATCTCACTACGCTCGCCTTCAGTGGACTGAGTTCGTTACAGTCACTTACTTTGCAAAAAGTAATTGAATCGTTTATTTCTGTCACTGGGAAACTAACCAACCACTGCACAAAATGTTAGGAATATGAAAATCAGCCCTCCATAACAGAAAACAAAATGCACTGTTACCAGTAAAATGACATTAAATATCAAGATATCTTTTTTTGTATGTATTGCACACCCCTACTTGACTGTTGACTTTGGTAATTTTGGGTCAGAGTTCTTTTTAACAGGGATTTTTAGTTATTTGGTTTTGATATTTAGACGTTTGCCCCTCCTGATTTTATATTAAATACACTGTGGTATGTTGTATTTTTTAAAAATGGTTTCATAATTGAATAATGTGAATTGTTCTAATTATGTTGTAGATGTTCATACCCTATTTTTCAGGGAAGCAACAGAGACCTGTTCATTTTAGCTTGCTGGCTGCACTTAGTTACATTGGGGTGTGATGGAGCATGCACGTTGAGAATGAGACAGAGATATGTTACCAGTACAACAAAGCTGCACCAGAATTATTAAATGAGTTAAATGGACTCTCTTTAATATCTCAGTCCTGATCTGATCTGACCAAACTGCTCCATTCTAATCCCTTGTTCTCCTTCCAGACACACTCTTGGCCATTCAGACAGAAATGAATATTTAACATGTGAAAATGAGGCTCACTGTAATCTCTAATCACATACCACATGCATGCACACCAGTTTTAGTAGGTCTTCAGAGGCCAGTTCTTTCATTACTCGGGTGTCTGCTGCTACAGATGAGGGCAACCATGTGCAGGTTGGTAAACGAGCACAAAGGCAACGGCTGGGCCACGATGAGCACTGGTGCATTGTGACGTCTTTCATTACCTTTACAGCTCACCGGGCCAGACCTGCTCCTCTCCTCCGCTCACCTAACCCCGCCAGCTGGCAGACGGTTAGGTGTCGGCTTCCCCTGTGTGTGTCTGTGCATGTGTGCCTTGGGGGGTAGGTTGAATTTCTCGAGACAGTGTCCGGATCCAGTCAAAGGCAGCTTGCGCAGGTGCAGAGAGGCAGGGTTGACATGGTGCTCCAAAAGGCCATTGCCGCAGCCCGCGAGGGAGACCTGCAGAGCCTCAGGGAGCTCGCCGAATCTGGATGTCTTACCGGCACCATTGTGGATGCTCAGGGGGCGGGACTGGTGCACCATGCTGCACGCTGTGGTCAGCTGGACTGCCTTTGCTTTCTGGTGACAGAAGCAGGGCTCGATGCTAACACAAGGGCCCTCAATGGAGCCACACCTGTCCATGATGCTGCAGCTACAGGTCACACCCGGGAACTAAAGTGGCTCGTACAGGTTGCAAGATGTAATGCACAGGTGAGTGGAGAGGTTATGGAGCTATGGGTGTTAGCACAGTGGTGTGGACAGAGTTTGGATCGAGAGCTGCTTTTCAAATGGGTGATTTATTTTCTTTCAAAGACCACAAAAGATTATGTTAGGAAAGATGTTCATGCTGTGCCATGCAATTAAAGTGGATGGTGACCAAGCACTATCAAGCTCCAAAAATTACCAAAACCACCATAAAAGTAGTCCAAGTATGACTTATGTTCAGTTACCCAAGTTTTCTGAAGCCATTTGATCATTATGTGTGAGAAAGAGACGATTAAAATGACCAGAGCGCCTGTTTTTACTTCAGTGCAAATCTGTCTGTCTGCTTGTCTTGTTGGCAAAGGCTGTTTGCGCTAACTATGCTCACCACTGTCTGGTTGAGCAAGAGAAAGTTATGAAAGTAACCAAGCTTAGATAAACCACAAAAGAAGAAACCAACCCAAGGTAGCTAGGACAATAGCGTGGAGAGTAGGGATTTTGGATTTAGCATTTGACGCAACTGACCCATATTAAAATCTGTATTTTTTCCGATCCCACTCTTCTTTTGCCTTTTATCTTAAAAAAATGAAAATAAATAATAAAATAAAATAAATGTTGAAAAGAAGTGCCTAATGGGTATCTAATAGTAGGAAAATATCCCTATAAGGTCTCATTTATGATTTTAATAATATGCAATTATAAGACTATAATAAGTCTATTATAAGACTATATATCTGCAATACACTGAGGTGCAAATATTAATAAAAATGAGGTCTGCCACTATTTCCATTATGTATACAGTGCTTTGCAAAAAAAAAAAATCTTTTTTTTTTTACTACACACATTTGGTTATGTTGCAGCCTTATGTTAAGCTGCTGTAAATTACCTTTTGCCACATAAATCTACACTTAATAAACCATAATGACAAAGCAAAATGGTTTGGTTGGAAGTCGGAGAAGTCGGGGAAGTCGTGGCCTAATGGTTAGAGAGTCGGACTCGTAACCCAAAGATTGAGGGTTTGAGTCTCGCACCGGCAGGAATTGTAGGTGGGGGGAGTGAATGTACAGTGCCCTCTCCCACCTTCAATACCACGACTGAGGTGCCCTTGAGCAAGACACTGAACCCCCAACTGCTCCCTGGGCGCCGCAGCAAAAAAATGGCTGCCCACTGCTCTGGGTGTGTGTGTGTTCACTACTGTGTGTGTGTGCACTTTGGATGGGATAAATGCAGAGCACTAATTCCGAGTATGGGTAACCATACTTGACCACATGTCACGTCACTTAAAAACAGATCTGTGATTTCTTTGCAAATTTATTAGAAAGGAAAAACTGAAATATTTACATTGCGTACGTATTCACACCCTTAAAATCAGTACTTAGTTGAAGCAGCTCTGGCAAAGGTTATAGCCTCAGGTCTTTTGGGTAAAATCGATGCAACAAGCTTCTTGCACATGCATTTGGGGATTGTCTGCCATTCTTCTCTGCAGATCCTCTCAAGCTCTGTCAGGTTAGATGGGGACAGTCAGTGGACAGCCATTTTTAGGGATGGTGAACCTTCTGCCCAGTCTGAGTGCTCTAAACCAGGTTTTCATTAAGGATATCACTGTATTTTGCTGCGTTGAACTTTCTTTCTACCCTGACAAGTCCCCAAGTCTCTGTTGCTGAAAAACACCCCCACAACATGAAAGCTGCTGCCACCATAATGCTTCACTGTTGGAATGGTATTGTGCAGGTAATGAGCAGTGCCTGGTTTCCTGCAGACACTTGGAATTGAGGTTCACCAGACTGGAGAATCTTGTTTCTCAAAGTCTGAGAGTCCTTTAGGTGCTTTTTTGCAACCCCAAAAGTGGGGTTATCTTCACTAAGGAGAGGATTGAGTCTGACCATACCACCATAATTCCCAGATCATTGGAGTGTTGCAGTGATGTTTGTCCTTCTGTAAGTTTCTCCCATCTCCATATATGATCATGGCACTCAACCAGAGTGACCATCTGCTTCTTGGTCACCAGTCTAACCAAGGCCCTTCTCCTCCGACGTCGCAGCTTGGCAGGAGGCCAGCTCTATTAAGAGTCCTCGTTGTTCCAGACTTCTTCCGTTAAGGATTATGGAGGCCATGTTCCTGTGTACCTTCAGTGCAGCTAAAATGTTTTTGTAGTCTTCTCCAGATCTGTCTCAACAAAGTTCTGTCTGCCAATCCTTTGACCTCATGGCTTGTTTTTTTGCTCTGATATGGATTTTCAGTTGTTATACCTAATATAGATAGGTGTGTGATTTCCCAAATGATGTCAAATCAATGGACTTTGCCACAGGTTAACTCCAATCAAAGTGTAGAAACATCTCAAAGTTGATCCAGCAATTGACTACTTTTTGTAGCTTTTATTTCATTTTATTTTTAGAGCTTGACAGCCTTTGGTCACTATTCCCTTTCATTGTATGGAAAAGAGCAGCATTAACATTCTCCTAAAATCTACTTGCAACACTATTTATAAGACTGGAGTAGTAAGATTGTTTTTATTTGTATTTTTTAAAGAAATGTATACTTTTGCTCAGCAATAAATGCATTAATTTTCTAGTTTCCACAAAAATATTAAGCAGCACAACTGTTTTTAACATTGATGATAATAATTAAATTTCAAGTGTCACCAAAAGGGTATGAATAATTATGCATTGTCATTTATGTATTTAGTGGTTATCATATATATATATATATATATATATATATATACCTTTCATTGTATGGAAAAGAGCAGCATTAACATTCTCCTAAAATCTACTTGCAACACTATTTATAAGACTGGAGTAGTAAGATTGTTTTTATTTGTATTTTTTAAAGAAATGTATACTTTTGCTCAGCAATAAATGCATTAATTTTCTAGTTTCCACAAAAATATTAAGCAGCACAACTGTTTTTAACATTGATGATAATAATAAATGTTTCTTGGACACCAAATCAGCATATCAGATTGATTTTTGAAGGATCATGTGACATGGAAGACTGGAGTAATGCTGCTGAAATTTCAGAATTGTAATTACAGGAATAAATTACATTTTAAAATATATTAAAATAGAAAACAGTTATTTTAAAATGGAATATTTCAAAAGATGACTGTTTTACTGTATTTTGATCAAATAAATTCAGCTATGGTGAGACACCTCAGACTTGCATACTATATTGTAAAAACTTTGTGCATGATGTAAACTACCTACCATAATATAATTTTGCACAGTGCATGGTGTGGTCATAGGGAAAGCAAATTTCTAAATATCATAGCTAAGCAAAACCTGCTTCCAATATAGCACCTTACATAATAAGTAGTTCACCCGGTACGGGAACGGTGTGAACGCAGAGCGGTGTGATTACAACACTTTCCCTTGCTCTGTTTACTCTTTGCTCAGTAGTATTGCATGACTGCTGTAATCATGACCAGATGGGTTAGAGGGGGCTCAATCTAACCGTTAACACTGTTTGTTTACCAGGGAAGTACAGGCCATACTGCTCCTCCAAGACCCCCCTGCACCGCCCCTTCTCACACTAATGCAAACCGGCTCTTTTTAACATCGACAACCTCTTGATCTAATTTATGGCCAGCTGTGCTGTATTAAAGTAGATGTTTTAAGTGCCTTGTTATCATGGACTAAAGTGATAACAATATTCTTGGTTGGTGGTCTTACTGGGTGTTCATCTGTATTTTTTTATGCCTGTGCTTGCCAAGGTGAGGTCAAAGTTGTATGTGGTTAAATTATTAATGAACATTTCCTTGGTCTGATTAAATAAAGATGGCTACACTAATTTGATCACATTGGCGCAGTAGAGGAGTGATGGCTCGTCGAGGAATGGGGTCTGTGTCAGCAGCAATAGATTTATAGTAGAATGGACAATACACACTGTTGCTATGATGGTGTTATGATGACATCATGAAATGACCTCTATCAAATTGAATGTTTTTTCAGCTTATGACTCAATGACAGCTCTTTACCAAACTGTTGGTTCATGATTTTAAGTGGCTGTATTCTCACTTATCACATTAAAAAAAAAGAATAATAATAAACAATTTATCAGAATCAGAAGAGCTTTATTACCAAGTATGTTTACACACACAAAGAATCTGACTTGACGACAGGAGCTTCCAGTGCAGAAGAAAGTACAGACATAGTGCAGACATACATAGAAATAACACAGTAGGGATGAATATAACACTAAATATAAGAAAAAAACTGAATTTAAATAATGTACTATATTCAGAAATAGAAGTATAGGAAAAAAATTTAATTGTTTAAATAAATGTACAGACATGTTATTTACGAAGTGTGCAGTTTACAAGTGTACAAATTTTGTATTCTGTGTATAAATATGTCAGTTGTGATGGACGATGTATAATTATGAAAGTTTAATTGTTCAGGCTGAATATAGCCTGCGGGAAAAAAATAGCTCTTGTGCCTGGCTGTTCTGGCAGTCAGTGATCTGTAACGCCGACCAGAAGACAACAGTTCGAAGAAAGAGTGGGCTCGGTGTGAGGGGTCCAAGGTGATTTTCTTAGCCCTTTTCCTCACTCTGGAGATGTAAAGATCTTAGAGGCTGGGCAGAGGGGCACCGACAATCCTCTCAGCAGTCCTGACTGTCGGTTGTAGTCTCTTGATGTCTGATTTGGTAGCTGAAGCAAACCAGACAGTTATGGATGAAGACAGGACAGACTCAATGATAGCAGAGTAGAACTGTTTCAGCAGCTCCTGTGGCAGGGTGAATTTCCTCCGATGGCGAAGGAAGTACAACCTCTGCTGGGCCTTTTTTGCAATGGAGTCTATGTGAGTGTCCCACTTCAGATCCTGAGAGATGATGGTGCCCAGAAACCTGAATCTCTCTACTGCAGCCACAGTGCTGTCCATGATGGTGAGTGGGGGGAGTGCAGGGGGGTTCCTCCTGAAGTCCACGATCATCTCCACAGCCCTGAGCATGTTAAGCTCCAGGTTGTTAAGACTGCACCAGACAGCCAGCTCTTTAACCTCCTGTCTGTAAGCAGACTCAAGACCGCACCAGACAGCCAGCTCTTTAACCTCCTGTCTGAAGACAGACTTGTCTCCATCCTTGATGAAGCAATGACAGTAGTGTCATCCGCAAACTTCAGGAGCTTGACAGAGAGGTCCTTTTAAGTGCAGTCATTCATGTAAAGGGAGAAGAGCAGTGGGGAGAGAACACAAGCCTGAGGAGCTCCAGTGCTGATGGTGATAGTCCTGGATGTGAGTTTGCCCAGCCTCACTAGCTGCTGCCTGTCTGTCAGGAAGCTGGTGATCCACTGACAGATGGAGGTGGGCACAGAGAGCTGTGTGAGTTTGTCTGAGGGAAGGTCTGGCATGAGGGTATTGAAGGCCAAACTGAAGTCCACAAATAGGATCCTTGCGTAATTCCCAGGTCTGTCGAGGTGTTGCAGAATGTAATCCAGTCCCATGTTGACTGCATCGTCCACAGAGCTATTTGCTCTGCAGGCAAACTGAAGAGGATCCAGCAAGGGTCCAGTGATGTCCTTCAGGTAGGCCAGGACCAGTCGCTCAAATCACATGACCACAGACATGAGACCGACAGGTCTGTAATCATTAAGTCCAGTGATTTTGGGCTTTTTGGGGACCAGAATGATGGTGGAGCGTTTGAAGCAACAGGGAACTTCACACAGCTCCAGTGATCTGTTGAAGATCTGTGGGAAGATGGGGGGCCAGTTGGTCTGCGCAGACTTTGAAACAGGCAGGTGAAACACCATCTGGGCCTGAAGCTTTCCTAGATTTCTGCTTCCTGAAGACCTGGTTCACATCCTCTTCACAGACCTTAAGCGCAGGTTGAATGGTGGGGGAGTGAGGGAGGGGGGTTGCAGGGGTGGTAGGTGAATGTGTGAAATGCAGATCAGAGCGGATGGGGGGTGGTAGACTATCCTTTTCAAATCTGCAGTAAAACACATTCAGATCGTCAGCCAGTTGTTGATTCTCCGCAAGCTGTGGGGGTGGTGTCTTGTACATGGTGATGTTCCTCAGACCAGTCCATACTGACGCTGGATCGTTTGCTGAAAGCTCTTTTCTCAGCTTTTCTGAGTAGTTTTTTTTAGCCACTCTGATCTCCTTTGTTAGTCTGTTCCTGGCCTGGTTATACAAGATTTTATCCCCACTTCTGTAAGCATCCTCTTTGGCGTGACGAAGCTGTTTGAGTTTCCCAGTAAACCAAGGTTTATCATTATTAAATGATAAGAATGTCCTGGTGGGGATGCACATATCCTCACAGAAACTGATATATGAAGTTACAGTCTCTGTGAGCTTGTCCAGATTGGTGGCTGCAGATTCAAAAACACTCCAATCAGTGAGGTCGAAACCTTTTTCCTTTAGTTTCCTTACTGCTTAGTCAAACGGTATTTGATAAATTTATCTTCCAAGTTTGGGTCATCATATAATGACATACAAATAAAATGAACTTGGGGGATAAAAATCTAGTTTAAAACACATGTGCCACGATTTTAGAAATGAACTTTGTGTATACAGGTTTTTTTTTATTTATTTATTTTTACTTTTATACCATTTTTGAGAAACAATATATTTAATTATGGTTAATGTAACAATCAAGTAATAGTAATAACATATTTTACTTGCATTTTAAATATACATCAGTTTCAAAAATGTTTTTAAATATATTTGTCTAGGAAAAACACATTGTAGTAAATCAGCTCAAAAGGGAAATATTTATGACTAATT
>NW_015666960.1:0-15413 GCF_001515625.1 Sinocyclocheilus rhinocerous
GAAAGGAAAAAATGAAATCGCATCATATGACCCCTTTAATATTTCGGAGCAGCATAAAAAAACAAGCAACCACAGTCATATTTGTTGTCACTGCACATGGAAATATGTTAGTTATGCCTATTTGTTATAGCAAGCCTATTACATATACCATTAAACATATGTAACAAACAATGTAAGCATATTAAATATATATGTTAATAACACATAGTTCTAACACTTTAGAACTATGTTTTTGTATAATCTTGTAGTGTAATGCTATTCTTCTTATTATTATTATGCATTTTGTATTTTGCGTGGAGGCTACATGAAATATTTGTACTTTTAAAATGTAATTTGTCCCATTGCATGGCTATTTAAGGGAAATGCAAAAAGACTGAAACTTATGAAAAAACTATTAAATCATCTACAATATGCACTTTTCCTAATATGTAAATTAGAATATAAAATCTTGTTATTTATTAACCACTGTTCATTCTTTCATATTGCACTTTTACATTTTATTGTCTAAGGGTGGAGAGAGCATTTTCTTTTAAGCATGTTTATGTAGTGTAATTATATATCCAGAGTTTAGGAATGAATAGTCTTGTTTCTGTGTGATCAGGTGGGACTGGGTTAGTCCAGCGCTGCCTGTCTGACCCCGGGTCCGAGGGTTGCACCGTCAGCATGTCCTCGCAGATATGTCACATAGGTGAGAATTGTCTTCCACATAGGCTTCACACTTCACAACTGCTACTTCTTTCACTGCATTCTTTATTAAGTCTTGAATTGCGGCAAGCTGAATGTGTATATTTATGGTAGGTGAGGGAGAGTTTAGCTCTCGCCTGCAGCGCTTCAAAGCTCCAACGCCACTGAACAGCCCCAGTAGCTCCACCCCCTGCACACGCAATCTCTCCAGCTTTGTGCATGGCATTCAAAAGCAGCTGAACACTGCAGTGACACCCAGCAGTAAAGAGGCCTCCCGTATTCGCCAGGTAGATCTGTCCCACCCATCTGACCTTTTTTCCTGTTTCTGAAACAAATCTCTAAGAGAAGGATATGTTTTGTTACTAAATCTTGTCTCATTAACTGTCTCAAATGCAGGCACGTGAGAATGAGTTGCGTCAATTGAAGGTTCAGCCAGTGGCAGAAAACATGTGGTTGAAGAGGAGTCTGTCTGACTCGTCCCTCACTGAGGTGAGCCAATCAAGTTTGTCTGCTTACTGTGCATTTTTGTCTGTTTTAATTTTTTTTGAGCATTTAGAAGTTTAGTTCAAAAGTAAATAATCCCCATTTTCCCAGAGGGCATCTCCATCCACATCCTCTCCCTGGGTTTACAGGAAAAATCGAAAACTCCAGTGGCCTCCATTACAGCCCGGGAGTGTGAGCATGTATTTGAGACAATTTGTTGAAGTGTATTTGTCTTTTCGGCTTTTATTTTTGTCATACTTCCTCACCCTTGGTTTTGAGGTTCACTGGGGCATAGTGATTTGTTTGCACAGACTCACTTGGGGAGAACTGTCTTTTGTCTTTCACGCGGTTTTATTTGTGTATATAGGGCACAGCCTAATTTCAGCTTTTGTCTGTTCTGCAGGATGAGCTAAAGGAAACTGAATTCAGCTCCTGTGAGCTTGACAGTAAGGTATTTGATGGAAGCCTGAACACCACACCGCCTTGTTCTGTGGACATCCGTTTCCCCAATGAAGAACTTTATACATCTACAAGTAAATGTGCTTCTTGAAATTTCTTGAATCTAACTTAAAGGGATAGTTCACCCAAAAATGAAAATTCTGTCATTAAATGCTCACCCTCATATCATTCCAAACCCGTAAGACCTTTAGGTCATCTTCAGAACACAAATTCTTGATATTTTTGAAGCTTTCTGACCCTCCATCTCTGACCCTCCATAGACAGCAAGGGTACTACCATGGTCAAGCCACAGAAATGATGTAAGGACATCGTTAAAATAGTCCATGTCTCATTAGTGGTTCAACTGTAATTTTATGAAGCTACAAGAATATTTTTTGTGCACAACAAAGAAAAACAAAAATAACGACTTATTTAATGATTTCTTCCTGCGTTGTGGTACTCTCAATAATGGCGGTGGACTGTTATTTTTGTTTTCCTCTGCGCACAAAGTATTCTCATAGCTTCATAAAATTACGGTTGAACCACTGATAGTTTAACGAGGTCCTTACTACCTTTCTGTGCCTTGACCGTGGGAGTACCCTTGCTGTCTATGGAGGGTCAGAAAGCACTCTGATTTCATCAAATAGCTTAATTTGTGTTGAATTTTCAGAATTTTCCTTTTTGGGTGAACTATCCCTTTAAGTACCATATTTATCAAATTTTTTTTCTGTAACAGAACCTGGGACTTTGAACACTTCCGCTCTAATTGACAAGATGTTTGACGACGTCCTGCAGCATGCAGACAAGGAAGCTGAAGGTGAAGATGGAAATAAGGAAGAGGAGGTGGAGAAAGATGAGAGCAATTCATCAGAGACTGAAAAGGAAGACAAAACAGAATCGGACACAGCTGAAAAGAAAGACAAACAGGAACCGGTCACAGTCACATTAAATGAGGATCCTCTTGACCAGAGTGAGATGTGTGAAGAGAGTGAAGAAACTCCTGAAGCCAGTTCTTCAACGGATAAGGAGCTACAGTCTATTGACGATGGTGAAGGAGAAATGAAGGAAGAGAAGGAGAGTGGCACCATGGGTGATGAGGACTTTCTAACCCTGCCGCCCAGCTGTATTATTTCTCCTCTCAGCAAATCTGTGGAGGCTGTTGTCACACCACTGGTATTGGTCTGATTTTTAGAGATTGTAATTGTTCATATGGTGACATCCAGTAAATAGGAGAAATTGCATTAGGACTTTGTGTGTTCAGTGTATATGGTTAAATATTATGTTGCCAATGAAATCCAAGTGCTTGTCAAAAATATTTTCATCAAAATGCCTTTTAGCATAATTATGCCACTTTTCATATGAAATTAAATGCTAGGCTGTGTTTTGCATCTGAATTTTCCCTTTGTGTAGATGGAAAGTTCAAATATACAGATACATGCACCTTTTAGTTACAGTGTAAAAGTGTAATTTATTACATAGATATAAATGTATCAGTTGGTTAAGAAGACAATAAGTGTATGTTTCTGAATGTTTCTACAGAAGATTGAAATTACTGTGTCTGAGCCATCAGTACAACCGCCCTCACCTGAAGAAATGACAGCTAGTCCTGCTGACAGTGTTCCACCTTTATACAGGTGTGCTCACTTAAATAATAACAATAATAAATTGTCAAGAGCCTTGTCATTCTGTATCGCTGTGTTTGCACAGCTTGGTATTTAGTACTGGTAGTACATGCTTTTTTATTTCTTTTTTTTACTAGTGATAGACTAATAAATCAGCCATTTATTTAATAAAAATACAGTAAAAACAGTAATATTGAGAAATATTATTGCAATTAAGGTGTAATTTATTCCTGTGAAGTTGAATTTTCAGCATCATTACTCTAGTCTTCAGTGTTACATGATCCTTCAGAAACCATTGTAGCAGAAACAGAAACTATAACAGAAATTATTCTTATTGTTGAAAATATTTTTGTGGAATCTCTGGTAATTTGTCTCAGCATTCTTTGATGAGTAGAAAGTTCAAAATAACAGTATTTTTTTAAATTAGAAATACAATTTTGTAACATTCTAAATGTCTGTACTGTCATTTTTGAACATTTTAATGCATCCTTGCCAAATAAAAGTGTTAATTTATTTAATATTTAATATATATTAAATGACACCAATCTTTTGAATGGTAGTGCATGTCAGTATTATATCGATCAAGAGCCACTCAGCTCTATATATTGGTCAACCACTGATATTTACCTCTTTACCCAATTGTTTTTCATACGATTGACAGCATTGACGCCTACCGCTCACAAAGGAAGATCCACCCCCCTTCTACTCAGAGCTTGACCCCTGGAGTTCAGAAGCAGGTTCAAGAGAAGACCTGCTCAAAAAAGGCCATCAACATCAAGGAGAGAATTAAGGTTTGAAACTTATACTGGGGTATTTTAGGAGACTTCATGCGTTCAAGATCTGATGCAGGTGATTGTATTTGGTCCATTAAGGCTTTAAACGAGGAGGCAGCCAAGTTGCAGATAATCATCACACAGACGCTGCAGGCTCTGAGCTGTTGCAGTGATGAGGAACATGGGAAAGGTTCCCAGCAGGAGGCCGAGGCTGAGAAACTCCTGCTTGTCTCCAGTAAGTGGAACATTTGTGAACAGTGCGTTTCTCTACTTGAACCTGCAAATCACTGAGACCGCATGTTCTGATTTGGCTCTCATTTGTCTGTTTAATGCAGGTGAGAAGCGAGCAGCATTACTGGCAGAGGTTAGCAGGCTGAGAGAGGGTGAGTCTGATGAACCAGACTCCCAGAATGCACCTCTGCAGCCCTGCAGAGGCACAGTCAGCATCAGCAGCATCCAGCTGCCCCTCAAGGTGGAGTTTGTGTGCTCTGCTCGCACAGGTGAGCATTAATTCGTATTTATTAATGGCAGAAGATGAATCTTCACTGCACAAGGTCAATGTTCTTACGCAGTTTGTTATGGCTGCTGTCTCTATAAAGGCCGTCCAACGCACTACTTCTTCGTTTTGATCCGTTATGGCCCATGTAATATTGTGGCAACGCCTTTGGCTACAGCTGCTGATGCCCAAAATGGAGACACCATCACTTTCCCTACTTCTATTATACTGTGAGTCCACATGCTACATACAATGATTCTTTGATGTCAGAGTTTAAAACTGCACAGTGCTTTAAGAGAAGGTTTTTAAATACAACATTAGTGATTTACACTGGTTTGAATCTTTTCCTTCCACAGACAAAGCATTCGCTCCAGTTTTGAGATTGATGTTGAGGTCTACAGTTTGGTAGGTAGAGTTCGTGCACAACCAAATATATTTGTTTTCATTAATTTAAAAGATAAGATATTTTTTCTTTAAGCTTTAACTTACATTTTCTAGTTCATAATTAGGTGTTATTATGTATTCCACTGTTTTATAGTCCAGTACTCGGAGTAATACCTGCAGTATGAATGCTCAGCAGTTCCGCAGCTCAACAAAGTCAAGGGTTTGTACACTTTCACACATTACGTTGAGAAAAAAAGAGTGTTTTATTACTTTTGGCAATGCACAGTTGCTGCAAAATGTTTGTGTTTCTAGGTGACACCCAAGAAGATTCTCCACAGCATCACAGTATGTATCTACCGTCTGTTTACTTACCATCATTGGGCTTCATTCATGAAACATGAGCTAAACAAATGTCAGTATTTTCTGTTATGATGTTCATAAAATCACACTTTTTGAATTGTCACATAAGAATACTTTCACAAACAATTCAGAAAATCATTAATGGGGCACATTGTGTGTTTTTATATTTGTTGAATGGTAGCATACCTTTAGCTCATTTAAATATTTATTTTTGTTTTTCTAGAAATCTAACCAGAGTGTGACTTGTGAGTATTCATCAATTACTCATTTAATCATTGGTTGATTGGTGGTATCAGACACCACTGATATTTCTTTCCCGTCCGTTATAGCTGCTACTCTGCCTGGTCTGAGTGCCCAGCGCTCTAGTAACTTCACATTAGTGGGCTCTCACAAGATTACCCTGAATTCATTGGGACAGAGCAAGTTCCCTCTGGACAAGGTATTGATGCAGTAAAACTTTGTTCACATTAGTGAGTGTCTGTGTTGCTGTCCTCACCTTTTTGAACACTTGTTGCATGATCACTCAGTTTTTTTCTTTCTTTTTAAAATCAGTAAATATTGTATACACTTCTACACGCTTAATTTTCACTTAAGTGGTTAAACAGGAGATCAGTGGTTGTTCTGTGTTGTGTTTGCACTTTGGTGTGGTTGTGGTCATGTAACTGGGTTTCTGTCCATCTCTCCTGTTTCTCTCCACTCAGATGAAATTTGAAGGCAAAATCAGGCGACTCCTTGGAGATGAGTTTCAGGAAAAGGTGTCACTCTTTCCAGCATAGTCTCTGCTTCTGGTTTAGTGGGCTTTGCACAGTTTCTGTGTTAGTGTGTTTGCTGGGCCTTTTGTTCATCTTTTTACTATTCGTGAATCCCCTGGCCTGTGCAATGGTCAATAAAATGACAATGTCTTGATTATGGCATTCATAACTTGCTTTGGGATAAATTAAACCAATATCCCCACAATTACCCTCTCTTATTCTCCTTATGTTCTGTATTTTATTATGGAGATATGGAATTTTACTTCCAGACCTAGAAAATGTAACAAAAATTTATATTTTTATTAATAAATTGAAGTAATTTAAAGAAATTTAATACTTTTATTCAGCAAAGATGTATTGACTTGATCAAAAGTGATAGTAAAGACATTTATAATATTACAAAAGATTTTTGTAAAATAAATGCGGTTTAAGATTTAGTTCAAATTAATTTTCTTTGAATGTTATCATTTTGGAGTGTTACTACAAATGGAGAAGTAATTTAAATTTGAACCATTCAGAAATGATGGCTGTTTTAGAGCCTTTTTTCTTAAAGCTGTACTGTAATGTGATAAGCCATTACTAAAAATGTGTACAATATTGCTGCATTTTTACATGCACATCTGTTGTTGTTTTTTTACTGTGTCATGACTAACCTATTTGTTACATTGTGTAGGTTCCCTTCCTCTCTCCTCTAGAGGGCCACATCTATCTGCGGCTGCACAGTGAGGGCCACGCCAGCGTCCAGCATCAGGGCTTTTTGGTGAGTTGGTGTGTATGATTTCCAGACACTGGTCAATGTTTTGTTTAGCTTGTTTTATCACATGGAAAAGGCACTTACCATATCTGTAGTCCCTTGACTAATTTGTATATAAGCAAAAAATTTGAAAATACAGTTGCCAATACATATTTGCAAAGCAGATATGTGAAAGACGTTAGCAGTTTGTCTTCGTAGTTGCAGTCTGATCCATTTGAATGCAAGTTTGAGAATGGCTTAGGGCACAAGAATATACAATGTGTTGAATAGTAGAGCTGCAACAGGGTCTCCCTGGTTACGTTAGTACTTTATTTTAAATGATTTAAATGATAATTTCATCTATGATCTCAGTTTGTTTTTAATGTATTCTTTTGTCATTTTATGTGCTTAATGAAGTGTGTCTATAGGAAATGTGCTGTGTTTTTGTGAAATTCATGCTGTAACTTTCCTTCTCCTCTTGTAGACCATGTTTGAGGATGTGAGTGGCTTTGGAGCTTGGCAGAGGTTCTACCTCCTTCTGGAAGGAGGACACCTGCTCTACTGGAACTACCCGAATGAGATGGGCAACAAGGTGGGGTTGTGTAATTATGTGTGTAAATGTGTATCCTCCTCATTAAAGTTTAAAAAAAATAATAATTTCCTTCTCTTCCAGCCAGCAGATGGCAGTCTCTCTCTCTTTGGATTCTGCAGTGTCAGGCCTGTGGAGCGAGAGTGCTGTGCACGGCCCCACACCTTTGAATTAGTAGAGACTAACACCCTCCAGCAAGAACACAGCCAGACCTTGAAGAAGTAATGCATCCATGAATTTACTAAAAGAAAGAGTTCAGCCAAAATTCCACAATACGCAAGAAAGGATCTGCTACTTCTGTTTCATTATGACTTTAACATTTAGTATCGGTTTGCAATAAGAGTATTGGTTTTAATTCAAATCTAAATGATCTTTTGTTGTTCAGGTGCTGGTTTTCAGCAGACACACGGGAGGAGAGGTCTGACTGGATGGAGAAATTGAATCAGACCTTACTGGACTCTGTAACGTGGAATAGGAAGCCTGTCTCTAACGATAACAGGGCCAGCACGTCCTCTAACACCGGAAACTCTCGTGAGAGTATCCTGTAACACAACACACATGTGAACCCTCACCATGTAACACTAAGAAAGGAGATCTCAGAGAAGATCATATGTGGCACAAAAAAAATACAAGAAGAGCTTCTGAGAATAGAAGCAGCCAAAAAGAACTGTTTTACATAATAGTGCATCAAAATCTACATAAATACATACTACTTTGTATGATGCATACATTATAGTGGCTTATTTGTTGAGATTTCTGATCTGTCATTACATCTTATAGATTGTGCTATATTTTAGAATGGTTTACCACACTGTAAGGATAGATGGATTTGCCATTGCCATTAATTTTCAGGTAAGCCATGTAGTAAGAGCAGTCTGGTTTGAATGCATGAGGTAAGTCTCCAAAGTGCCTATCTGAATGTTTATTTATCCTCCTGCCTTATTCAGACAGTTGCTTATGATTGAATGATCAACTGAAATGCTTTACATTTTTAATGCAATAATCTGTTTCAGATTATGCTTATGTATGAGAGTGTCCTTAATTACATGGTATAGTTAAGTTTACTGCATTAGTAGGGAAGCACTACTTGTCTTCCTTCGACTAAAGCTTTTTATGTTTATTGCTTTATCAATTACTCTGGGGAAAAATGTATGTGACTGTAAAACTGCAGTCTTCATCTAGAAGGGAGAATCGTTTTTTATTTGAATGTACAATATATGAAGTATGTCCTGAATCGTATATCTTATTTTTCTGGGAGGACATTTTCATTTTCATAGTATGTCTCCTTAGGTTTTGATTTTGAAAAACATTGATGATTGTTTACTACAAAAATGCTTTTGGGAGTACCTGGCCGTGCATTATATCCAGTGAGGTGTATATTATATTTTTAGGAGACAGTCTGACCAACATAAACTAAACGATTGAGTTTATACCTAATCTGATGGTCGTTTGGGGTTCTTGGGTTAAAATCTGGAATGTGCAAGTATAAGAATAACACTACAGAGCTGTCAGTCTGAAAATGCCGTATGATAATTCATGCAGGGGGAGAGAGAGTGATGTACAACCTTATGACTTCTTTGAGGTTTATTTGAAGCTTCAGCAGGTTGTATCTGTTTGTCTTGCGAAAGAGTTCTCACTCTAGGGACTGTGAAACTGATAGGAAGCTTTTCTGTGCCATGTCTATCCCATATGTGTTTTTGCCAAGGGTCTCATACTATTACAATGTTAAACGATATAAAATTATATGAAATATCCTGGTAAAGGTACTATAAAATAAATATGGCTGTTAAAGCTGGAAGTGTTTGTTTTTCTTTTACACTTGGTGGAGGATCTTATAGTTTGTGTTAATACATTTATTACAAGACTTAATTTAACTTAAATGTGCAAAGTTGCTGGTTAGTAATTACTTTAAGCAATCAATCATTAGTTCTATCCAGTAAATTTATACCATTCGGCAGATAATTAGCTTTAGGGTTAGTTCACCCCAAAATGAAAATTGTCATCATTTACCCATCCTCATATTATTCCAAATTGTATGTGTTTCTTTTTTGTGTTGAACACAAAAGAAGATATTTTCAAGAATGTCGGTAACCAAACAGTTGCTGGTAGCCATTGGCTTTCATAGTATTTTTTTTCATACTATAGAAATCAATGGCTACCAGCAGCTATTTGGTTATCCACATTCTTCAAAATATATTCTATATTCAACAGAAAAAAAAAATGCATACAGGTTTGACACAACATGAGGATGGGTAAATGATGACGATCTTCATTTTTGGATGAACGAGCCCTTTAATTATGGATTATTACTAGCAAACTCACCAGATGTCCTGCTGCCAGTGTTGAATATTATGTGAACCTATTTACAGTATATAGAGCATCTCCCAAAAACAATTCTCATGAAGTCATTTTTCCGTGATGACAGCATTCACATAGCACTTTTGTGCCCGAAGGGTTGCTGCATCAAAGCACTATAAACAGTCTGCATTTTATTATAATATATAATAATGATATTTTATTTTGTAAAACTACTTGCATGACATCTATGTATGTAGTTTGTTACAGCTGACATTGAATGTTCCATGCATGACTCTCATGTGCGTTACTTTATGCTTTTAAACATGCCATCATCTGTTGGTGATCTCATTGTCCTCTGATGTATTACCTTCAGCACCTTTCCTTAAACATGCAAATGCGCAAACACAAACACTAAGATCAGACTTTACAGTACAGCTTAAGCAGGAAACTGAAAAGGTAGCAGACAATACACAGAAAACAGGCTATATTTCTCTCTTTTTTTATTGTTCAGTATTGCTGTGAAGATGAAGAGATTCACTCATGGAAGTTTCTCTTGTGTTTTGTGTCTGGTAAGTGTTGTTTAATGCCAAACACTAAGATCAGACTTTACAGTACAGCTTAAGCAGGAAACTGAAAAGGTAGCAGACAATACACACAGAAAACAGGCTATATTTCTCTCTTTTTTTTATTGTTCAGTATTGCTGTGAAGATGAAGAGATTCACTCATGGAAGTTTCTCTTGTGTTTTGTGTCTGGTAAGTGTTGTTTAATGCCATTTTCTCATCTTTTTGTTTTATAGATGTTAATGTGAAGATGACACTGTCATCTGTATTTTGGTCAGCAAATGAGTCCAGACAATAGATCTTACATAATTGCAATATAATTATATGAATTATTTCAGAATTGTCATTGTTTAAATTACTGAATGCTGGTTGTAGATTTTATTACTTAATGGAGAAAGAAAATTGATGCATCTGAATTAATATTTTTGTGTTCCTACTTCACCTAAAGGAATTGAATGCAACTTCGTTAATTATTTGAAACTTGGTCAGTTTTTTTTTTCATCTATGTTTTAACAGATAATCTTAACAATTCATGGAGAGATCATACCAGAGTATTTAGCAGCCATTCAACAGGGACCCTTCATGCTTGACAAGAGAAACAGCAGCGCACTTGGGCAGGTACTTAAATTACACCAATATATTTACAACTGTTTCCAGAATTTCCTGATTATTTCTAATACTGTATGTATAGTGGCCTCAACAAGTATTTGGACATTTACATAATTTAAATGAAAATCATTGCTAAATCAAGTGGCATCTGCAAACAACTGAATTACATTTAACCAAATGGTCTTTTTTTGTGTGTGTGTGTGTGTGTGTGGATTCAAGACAGTTTCTCTGAACACAGATGTAGTTCATCACATTAACTAAACTGGGGGGAAAAATGCTCTAGAAACAATTTTCTAATTTCACAAATAATTACAAAGAAACCGCAAGTAACACTGAATTAAACATGAAACTTTGAAGTAGAAAGACTGAAATATTTTCTTGTAAAACCACTCTTGAAGTATCAGAACCACTTTTGCATGATCAGAAGAAAGAGGGATTGGTTGATACCCCATGTCAGCATTGCAGAAAATGATAAAGGCCCGTTCCCAAAGGAAGTTGTGAAGGTGTATCTCACTCCTATATGTCCTTTTTGCTTTATCCTGTTTTTAATTTGCATGTCATTGTCCTGTTTGCTCCTTATTTGTTTTAACTTTTCACATTGCTAAGTTCTCATCTTTGTTTTTATGTTTTGCTCCACAGATGAAGTCCACCGCTGCTGAATCCATGAGAATGATTTATAAAATCACAGGTGCTGGAGCAGGTCAGCCACCCAAGGGTCTTTTCACAGTGGACAAATATACAGGCAAGTTATGGGTCACCAAAAGCCTGGACAGAGAGGAAACTGAAGAATACATTGTGAGTGACCTGCAGTCCTCTTTAAGAACCTGGATTTTAAACATAACATGCTAAAACAGTTTGAGTTTGCTTGTAACTTCACAGAAGTATTTTGTGTTGATAAATGCTGTATATTATGCGTGTCTGTGTGCAGCTCACAACTCATGCTTCAGCACAGGATCAAAGCTTCATTGAAACCCCTGTCAAACTCACCATCAAAGTTATTGACCAAAATGACAACAAACCCTTGTGTACCCAGGATCATTTTATGGGTGAAGTCCCAGAAAGGGCAAAACAAAGTAGGACTGGAGATTCTTCTATCCTTTTCAGACTTTACATTGTTTGACATGGCGTAAAATACTATGTTTTATGCTCCTACTGCAGATGAGCCTATCATACAAGTGATGGCAAAATATACTGATGACCCAGAAACTGCAAATGGCATTGTGCGTTACAAGCTGGTGAGACAGGAACCCAACAGAGGGGTGTTTCACATTGACCCAGCCAGTGGAGTCATCGGCCTTGCCACTATGGGCATTTTAGACAGAGAGGTACTAAATCTTTGTTTGTTTACATAAAGACTGAGATTAAAGGGTTAGTTCACCCAAAAAAATCTTATATTTTTTATATTTACAGCGAGTTTTTTGGGCAGTGTAGAGTAGGGCTTGTTGTTTGTCATTTCTCCGATCACAAATGCAGACATGGTAAGAAACGTAGCAAGGACATTGGTAAAATATTTGTTGTTGTTAATATAAACCTAGTAAAGCTGAAATAAAATATAAAAATTAAAACCAGAATTAGAAATGTTGCTTTGGCAACTAAATTAAAGCACTAAAATTACCTTAAATAAAAAACAGAAATAAAAATAAACTTTTTAAAGTTAAACTTAAATTGAATTTGAATTGAGGTAGCAAACAGGATGCAGAATTACAATCCAAATTTAATTTGAACTAGAATTAAAATAATCTGAAATTAATATATTAAAAAAAGTAATTTTTTTTTTTTTTTTTCAATTCAAATTCCGATTCATATTCCAACTCATGAAATGAAAGGGAGCCAAATCTTCCATTTTAAATTTTGGCCAGATTCGTGTCAGGTATGTCTAGCAAAGCATATGACTCCATATGACTCTAAGTATTTTTTTTCACATTAATTTCACACGTCTAGTACAAATTTAGTCTTGTTTCATTAATAGTGTATAAAGTTTTTCCCCTGGAAAGAATGGAAGTGAATTGTGTGTATTTGTGCTTGCACTCTAGTGAGCGTCAATGTTTTCTATTTAGAGCAACGTTGAGGAATGTAGCAAATCAGAGACATATCTATTGATTTCTTGAACCCAATGACCAATCAGTGGTTTTTCAGTTTAAGTCACAGTCCACTCAAAATACCAGACTTTTTTGTTCAATCCTGAGTTTTGCAAGCTACTTTCATTATAACAAAGCGTAGGCACTTTGATTGATTGTGTTGTGTTGAGAGCTTCATTGATTATAATGGAACTGTGTGAGATTGCAGTGAACTGAGTGACAGATTTTCAGCAATTATAAAGGGAGTGCTCTTTGCGCTACATATAATACATTCAGAATTTGAATAAAAACTTTTTTCATGCTGCTAAGTGGACCAGTGGCCACACTGCAAAGACACCTGCGTATAAATGTGGGGTTTGCTCTCAAAGTTGTAATGATTGACAGTAATGATAACCACAGCAATAGATATATGTCGAAATAGATGTGCATGCCTTACTAATTTCAGAAGCACTGATTTGATTCTGAAACCAGGCCTGTGCTGATTAAAGGTGGAAATGATATTTCACATAACCACTAATTCAATGTGTCAGATGTGGACTATTTTACTTCACATTACTCCACATTAGCTAAATTGTAAGTATTTTTTTTCCACATTAATTTCACACGTCTAGTACAAATTTAGTCTTGTTTCATTAATAGTGTATACATTTTGTCCCCCGGAAAGAATGGAAGTGAATTGTGTGTATTTGTGTTTGCGCACTAGAGAGCGTCAATGTTTTCTATTTAGAGCAGCGTTGAGGAATGTAGCAAATCAGAGACATATCTATTGATTTCTTGAACCCAATGACCAATCAGTGGTTTTTCAGTTTAAGTCACAGTCCACTCAAAACACCAGATTGATTAGTAAACAGTGATTTAAATACTAGAAGTAATGATATTTCACACTATTACTGTTTATACTGTATTTCTTGCTACACTGATAAAATTGGTGCAGAAACAATTTTCACTTAGAAATTGCTTGAAAATTTCACAAGTAATTACAAAAAAACCGCAAGTAACACATTGAAGTAAACATGAAATTTTAAAGTAGAAAAACTGAAATAGTATTTTCTTATAAAACCACTTTTGTAACCACTGTACTGTAGCTCAAAAGCTTTACAGCACATATTTGTTTATTCGATTTGCATTTGTCAAATCAGGAACAAATCAGCATATTACAATGATTTCTGAAAGATTATTAAAAAAATTCAGCTTTGCCATCACAGGAATATATTCTAATAGTAAACAGTAATTGAAATACTAGATGTAATGATATTTCACACTATTACTGTTTCTACTGTATTTCTGCTCATAAAAATGCAGCTGTGCTGAGCATAAGAAACTTCTTTCAAAAATATTAAAAAATCTTGCAGACCCCAGACTTTTTGTCTAGTACAGTGAGTTTTTTTTTTTTTTTCATGAGCACTCACATTTTCCTCAGAAAATTAAAAATGCTTTTGTCCATATATTTTTAGGGTCTGGACTTCGAGCAGACCAACAGTTTCTCTCTGCTGGGGGTGGTCAAGAACGAGGTTCCTTTTGCTATTCCTTTGGCCATCTCCACTGCCACCGTCACCATCACAGTGCAGGATGTAAACGAGCCGCCTGTCTTTGAGCCTACAGATAAATAGATCATGATTCATGAGAACCTCAAAGTGGGCAGCACCATTTCCAAATACACAGCCAATGACCCAGATACTGCTAGAGAGCAGAAAATAAGGTTTTACATGGATACACACACACACAAAACACAATTATACTGTGTCATATCATAAAAACCCTTTTTTGTGTATTACCCAGCAGGGTATTCATCATTAAAAGTATTACTGCATTCTTATTATTTGAAATAAAGCTGAAATAAAATACAATTTTAATATTAGATGAAAAACTTGAACTAAAAAATTGGAAATGTTGAAAGTTGAAGCACTAAACTTTCCAAATGGAAATACATACAAACTAAAATAAAAAAATAAATTAAACCTAAATACAATTATAAAAAAGTAACAAAAACGCATCCAAACAAAACCATGGTATTGCTATTGTTAGAACCAAACTTTTGGTGTATTATTGTGTATTGGTAAGCACCACTGTGTCCGTCGTGTTCATTTCGGTCACATATTTCTAAAGTGACGTGACATGTGGCCAAGTATGGTGACCCATACTCGGAATTAGTGCTCTGCATTTATCCCATCCTAAGTGCGCACACACACAGCAATGAACACACACACACCGTGAACACACACCCAGAGCAGTGGGCAGCCATTTTTTTTGCTGCGGCGCCCAGGGAGCAGTTGGGGGTTCGGTGCCTTGCTCAAGGACACCTCAGTCGTGGTATTGAAGGTGGAAGAAAGCGCTGTACATTCACTCCCCCCACCTACAATCCCTGCCGGTACGAGACTCGAACCCGCAACCTTTGGGTTACGAGTCCGACTCTCTAACCATTAGGCCACGACTTCCCCCTTTTTTACTTACAAACACACAACTTTTAGCTTCACAAGATGTTAATTGATGGACTAAAATTGTCTTGTGGATTATTGTGATGTTTTTTATCAGCTGTTTGGACTCTAATTCTG
>NW_015666960.1:16214-29231 GCF_001515625.1 Sinocyclocheilus rhinocerous
AGTGTGACATGTGACATGTGGCCAAGTATGGTGACCCATACTCGGAATTAGTGCTCTGCATTTACCCATCCAAAGTGCACACACACAGCAGTGAACACACACACACCGTGAACACACACCCAGAGCAGTGGGCAGCCATTTTTTTTGCTGCGGCGCCCAGGGAGCAGTTGGGGGTTCGGTGCCTTGCTCAAGGGCACCTCAGTCGTGGTATTGAAGGTGGGAGAGAGCGCTGTACATTCACTCCCCCCACCTACAATCCCTGCCGGTACGAGACTCGAACCCGCAACCTTTGGGTTACGAGTCCGACTCTCTAACCATTAGGCCACGACTTCCTTTATGTGTTGTGATGTCAGATATAAGTTGTTGCAAGACTGGCTGGAGATCACAGTGGACACTGGACTCATCAAAGTTAGGAGCTCACTGGATAGAGAGGCCTCGTTCATAAGAAATTAACAGTACACGGTCTTGTACTGGCATATGACAATGGTAATTTAAATAAAGCTCCCAATGCCTGAAGACTAGGAATAGTTCACTCCAAAATGAAAATTTGCTGAAAAGTTACTCATCCTCAGCCCATCCAAGATGTAGATGAGTTTGTTTCTTTATCAGAACTGATTTGGAGCATTACAACACTTGCTCACTAATGGATCCTCTGCAGTGAATGGGTGCCGTCAAAAGAGAGTCCAAACAGCTGATAAAACCATCACAAGTAACCCATTTTTCCAAATATGTTCTGACGAAGAAATAAACTCATCTACATCTTGGATGGCCTGAGGGTGAGATTTCCTGCAAATGTTCATTTTTTGGAATCATAATCTGAAGCTAAAATATCTGAGCCTGTGCCCATCATATACTATGCGATTTTCTGTGAAATCTGTCAAATGAAATCTGCAGACTGAAAAACTCTGGGCAAAAGTCAAGTAGTGTATTCAAGCTTTTAGGATAGCTCACCCAAAAATGAAATTTCTGTTATCTACTCATTTTTGTGTTACTCAAAACTAGGGTTGCAAAGGGGTGGAATATATTTCTGAAATTTACTGGAAATTTTCCACCTTTTTGCAACCCTACTCAAAAGACATCTGATGTTGACTTTAGACAGGTTGTGTGGACTGCTTTGTTTATGTGTTTCTGTAGATGACGAGCCCGCCACAGGAACAGGCACATTAGTGATTAAGCTGTTGGACGTTAATGACAACGCTCCAGTGCTGGAGGAGCACAGAGTCCCGATGTGTCTCATTGAACCGAAACCCGTCCGTCTGACCATCACAGATCCAGACGGCCCAGGAAACGGCCCACCCTTCATTATAGAGCTAAATACAGAATATCAAAGCAACTGGACTATCATCAGCAACTCCAGCAGTAGGACTGGTTTAGCTCACATTAAGTTTTGTTAATCTGTTGTAAATATATTGGATATCTCACACTTCTGCTCTCCCCTCGTTTCTCAGGCAGTGTGGTGTTGCTGAAGCCGCTCAGACGTCTGGCTCTTGGCGAATACAGCCTGGTATTGCATATGTACAACTCCAAGAGGTTATATCAGGACAGTTCTATAAGAGTGGAGGTGTGTGACTGTAAGGTTGATGATGTTACCTGCTGCTGACGTCACTCTGTTCATCTATGTGCTAGCGGCCATCTTATGCTTTCTTGGTAAGCAAACAACCGATCATTATGAGTGTCTAAATGTGAATGTATATTTATAAATATTATTTTATAATATATATATATATATATATATTATAATAATTTTGTGTGTGAGTGATTTATTTTTTTATTTTTGAAAGAAAATGTTATGTTCACCAAAGGTTTGTAATTTACCAAAATAGTATTTTAATGTATTACTGTTTTAATCAATTTTAAAAGGTGCAAAGCTGAATTTGATCCCAAAAAAAAATCAGGATTCTTTGATAAATAGAAAGTTCAAAAGAGCGGCATTTATTTGAAATAGTCTAGACTTTCACAGTTACAAAAGATTTCTGTCACTTCTGATCAATTTAATGCCTCCTTGTGAAAAAGTATTAATTTCTGATTTCAAAAAAGTATTAATCTATAAATACATATATGTGTGTGTGTTTTCATGATTATAATGAAGCTGGCCTTTAAAGTCACTACTAATAACAGTGATGTTCAAAAAATGTTTTCTTTTTTTCTATAGTGCTGTTACTGTTGCTTCTTCTCCTGAAGAGGAGGTGTGGGAGAAAAGTTCAGTGGGAACAGTTCAACCACACAGAAGAAGACAGGGACAATATTTTATGTTACAATGAGGAAGGAGGAGGCGAACAGGACCAGGTGCACAAGCTCTTCCACATATCATGTTCAGTTAACTTTACTTTTGTCAAGTCTTATCAGTGTATATGTTGTGTATGTTACATGCATGTTACAGGATTTTGATATGGTCCTATTGTGCAGCATACTAGAGGTTTTCTCTACTGATATTGCCCCAATGGCCTCACCAACGGTCTTCTATCGGCAACATCCAGACGAGAATGAAGATATCGAAAGCTTCATTTATGAGGTATAGTAAGAGTGTTTATGTGTATCTGCATAAGAGTCAACATGATTTCTGAAAGTTCAACATGCATATTGGCCCTGGGTTTGGATTAACAAAAAATCCTGAAAAGCATCCACAACAAAATCACCACCATCAAAAGTTACATGCATGTGTTAAATACTAGACTCTGTGTTTCTGTAGAATTTGTGCACAGCAGATGATGACCACTTTGTGGCACCGTATGACTCCATGCTGGTGTTTGCTCATGAGGGTGAGGGGTCTATATCCGGATCTCTCAGCTCTCTGCAGTCGTCCATCGGTGATGGAGATAAGGACTTCCAGCATCTGCAGAACTGGGGACCTCAGTTCAGAAGACTGGCTGATATGTTTGCTGGAGGAGAAGAAGAGTGATATGAGCTCTGATCACTATATAGGAGTATGTATATAAAAGTGTGATGTGAAATGTGTTACCAAATATGGTGTAAGTCATTAAAGGAATATAGTTCTCCCAAAAATGAAAATGTGCTGAAAATTGACTCACCTTCAGGGCATCTGAGCTGTAGATGAGTTGTTCCTTCATCAGAAGAGATTTGGAGAAATTTAGCATTGCATTACTTACTCACACCAGTGGATCCTCTGTTGTGAATGGGTGCCGCCAGAATGAGAGTCCAAACAGCTGATGAAAACATCACAATAGTCCTCATGTAATCCACATGACTTTTTGCTTCACAAGATGATAATTGATAAACTGGAGTCGTGTGGATTACTTGTGGATTATTGTGATGTTTTTATTCAGCTGTTTTTACTCTCTTTCTGATGGCACCCATTCACTACTAAGAAGCAAGTGATGTAATGATAAATTGCTCCAGATCTGTTCAGTGACAAACTCACTGCCACAGTATGGTGGATCTTGTTTTTTTTTTTACACATTTTATATTTGCATTATGCAACTGAAGCTGTTGAATTGACTGAATGTAAGACAAGCACCTGCAATTTATTTTTTGTTCTGCATGAGTTTACGCAAGTTGCTTACTGAAGATTTTACTTTCGTTCGTTACAGTACTTTATCTCATTATTGTTGTATTTGCTTTTTTATTTTTATAAAATGTATAATGTTTATTCAATTATTAATAAACACTGTTTTAGCAATATATACAACTGATAAAAACATCACAATAGTCCTCATGTAATCCACATGACTTTTTGCTTCACAAGATGATAATTGATAAACTGGAGTCGTGTGGATTACTTGTGGATTATTGTGATGTTTTTATTCAGCTGTTTTGACTCTCTTTCTGACGGCACCCATTCACTACTAAGGAGCAAGTGATGTAATGATAAATTGCTCCAGATCTGTTCAGTGACAAACTCACTGCCACAGTATGGTGGATCTTGTTTTTTTTTTTTACACATTTTATATTTGCATTATGCAACTGAAGCTGTTGAATTGACTGAATGTAAGACAAGCACCTGCAATTTATTTTTTGTTCTGCATGAGTTTACGCAAGTTGCTTACTGAAGATTTTACTTTCGTTTAATACAGTACTTTATCTCATTATTGTTGTATTTGCTTTTTTATTTTTATAAAATGTATAATGTTTATTCAATTATTAATAAACACTGTTTTAGCAATATATATATATATATTTATATATTTATGCTATTTTAACTTTTTTTTTATTTTAATTATTAAAAATGATAATTTATGAAGCTTACTTTAAACGATAGGGTTCATATCAGCCAATATGAAACTATGACTCTAAACAACCTTTGATCAGATCCTGACAAATCACACATCAGGACTCTCCCTATTGGGCGGGCTTTAAGAGCAAGACCTTGAGAAAGAACTTTGACCCTGTATTTCACGAAGACGGAGGTTCGTCTTAAAGTTAATCCATATATTTGAATGCTTGTTGACTTGTTTTGCACTAATTTAGAAAGGCGTCTCACATATAATGCCTGGAAATCCAGAGGTAAGTTATACATTACTTCACTCGTAAATCCATAATAGTCACTATAGACTTGTATTAAATTGTCAGTGATCAAGCATGACTGTAAATGCTACGGTGTATGTATGTTAACCAATTAGATGAACTACACAACCAATAAATCCAAATCAAGTCCATTTGTTGTTGTGGTTACTCATGATGTCACTTCTTTTGTCCCAGATGACTCGGAACATGTTTCAGGAGGGGCTGCATCAGGTGTTTTTTAAGGCACACCCTTTGCCCTGCCCTGTTCCAGCTGACGACTCCACAGCTGGAGAGCTGATGGAAGACAGACTGGTCCGCTGGTTTGGGACAGTGGTCAACACCCGCCTTCTCCTGTCTGGGGTAACAAAATCTGGCTTAACTGTCATAGACACCCAATAAAGTTCAGATTTAATGAATACATATGCTCACAGGTTCGCTTCACCTTCAGTTTTGGGTTTGTTAACTAAATCTAAAACCATAGAAAACATTCCTGTTACTTGAAAGAAAGTAAATGTTAATTGAAATCAAATAAAAACTTAAAATTATTCTATTTCAGCTAGTTACCAGGGCGACATTTCTCATTTTTGTTTAGTTTAACATGAAATACTAAAATAACTCAAACGAATATACTTAAGAATACATTATAGACATTAAAAAACTAATAAAAATGAAAAAACGTTTAATACTGAAAGTTTAAAGAAATGAAAATTTTGAAATAATATCTTACTCAAATGATTAACAGAGTCTGACAAATGATAGCAGTATCATCAGTAATATTTACCATCTTTTTTTGACTTATCGTTTGACCGGACTGCCAAAAGTTGACACAAACTGGATCAAAGATTTAAAAATATATATATTTTCAAAATGAATGCCACTTGCTGTATTAAACATACATTATGGCAGCATGGCATACTAATATTTGAAACATTTATTATTGCATACGGCTTACTGCTTCACATACAATTTTATTTGACCAATAGTAGGCAGTATATACTGTAGCCTAATTCCTCTTTCTCTTTCAGGTCGTTCAGATTTTCAGTGCTGCCTTCTGTATTCTTTCCACTTTCTCCTATACTTGTTTGACTTTCAGCTGTTCTGCGTCTATGACGGCTCCAATATGGTGTAGCCTTTTTGTAAGTGCTCCAGTTAACATTCCTGGTTCCCAAATTTGACAGTCAATAAATCAGAACAAAGCAATGATCAGTCTGACACGCTACTGTACAGTTACTAATTAGTTGTTTTCTGTGTTATATACATGTTTATGTCTCAGTTTCTAGCCACGGGGTCACTTGCAATTGATGTCCAAAGGAAACCCAAAAAATTCAAAGTAAGCTTATTTTATGTCTTTTTTAAATCCATGATTTTCCTTTTGTCTTCTTTTTGAACAGTATCTTTCTTAACTCCATAAACATCTTTCTGCGAAATACTTAGCTTGAAAAATGTGTTTGTGCTCTCTTACTTTGAAATGAATGTCACTTGGTTTGATATTTTGTTGTCTAATGCAGTGATGTTCAGATATTTGTGTCCAAATATATCATGTTAATAGGCTTCCTGCGTGCTTGTTTGAGTAAAGTGTGATCTCTGCTGTTGTAGGTCATGACTCTGATGGGCCTGAATATCTTCAGCTTACTGTTTGCAGTTTGTTCTTTTGTCACCTTCTTTATTAAATCCTCACTAATGGAAAAGGCCACCCCTCAGCAGGTGCGTGTACAGAGACACTCAATAAACTCAATAAATCACTAGAATTTACCAGTGAAATGAGATCATGGTCTCTCTCGCAGCGCATTGGTGTGTATGTGCTGAAGGGCAGTGGTTTCGTGTCCATCCTCCAGTGCATGTTAGCAGCCATATACATGCTCTTTCTGATTTGGAAAGGTATTAAGTCCTACAGCACCCTCTACAGACAGGACTACATCAGCGTAATGCAGGTACAACATTCACACATTCAAGCTCTAGAATATAGTTTTAGGAATGCAGTGATAATACAGGGTTTCTGCGAGTCTTAAAAAGCAAGTCTTAATTCACCAAATTCTACAAATTAAGGCCTAAAAAGGTCTTAAACAGTGTTGGGCTAGTTACTCAAAGAATGTAATATATTACTCATAGTGACATTCAAGTAGAAGTGTTGTATTCAACTCATTAATTGTCATGTGTAGCTTGAAGCGTTCATTATGTATTTTATCAAATCACACAAGTTTGTAAGAAACTGCCAAAGAGATTCCAAAAAGATTTTTTATTATATAATGTACCACATGCTGATCAGAGGGATGTGGGTGGGATGTAATGCCAGAGTAAAGTAAAGCCACACCTTACACAACAGTGTTCAGATCATCTTTTTTCCTGACAAAATCAATATAATGCAATATTTCTATCTGCTGAATGTAAGCTTTTCCATATTCCAATCTTGCCTGCTGCACTGGGGACATCACATGCATGTGCGAGTCGTGAAAATTATGAAAATAAATCTAGGAATTATTTGACTGTTGGATTTTAAATCAGCGGGGTTGACTAAGTAACTAGGCTGTTTTATGGATGGTAACTGTAATATTAGTACTGAAATCTTATTAGTAATTAGTTACACTACTAGTTACTGCAAAAAGTAATATTATTACAGTAACTAGTAACTGCCCAACACTGGTCTTAAATCAGGGAAGAAAGTCTTAAATTCAAAAAGCCATGGCATTAAATGTTGAATGCATTACTACTAATGAATATATTCCTCAGTATTTTTTTGTTTTCCAGTACAAATGTATAAACATTCTTAAATCAGTATGCATTTGAGATGCAACATAAAACTTTCTAAGAAATTGAATACAATTGAGTGTATGCTTAAAACAAGATCAAATGTGTTTTAAAATATAAAAACTTATTTTTGCTTTGAATTAATTTGAATGTTTTGAGCAGATTGGCAGAATTTCTCAGAAAATAAGATTTCTTATCTTATGTGTAAATGTACCTTGATTCATGAATCTTCACACATTTGCACTGGAATACAGGACAAAAATACAGATGAAGATCAGTGTGATCATTTCGTTTTATAGCTAAGCTATTTTTTGGTCAATTAAAAGAAAAAGTACTGATGGATATGTTGGAACTTGTATTTTCAATTTCAAAATTTGTGTTGCTAATACAACTCATTCTGTTCTCCCTGGACATTTACATTTAGAGAACATATTGAACTATTGTGTTCCCTAAAGTTTATTCCTTAATTTTTCTTTAAAAGTGGTCTTAAAAAATTTACCTACATTAAACATGCAGAAACCTTGTAATATTTATTATGTAGTTAATATAATATAGTTAAATCTGACTCCATTTTTCGTAGAAATCAGATGAGCATACAGATCCACTGCTGGAGAACGAACAGTTCAGCCTTTGAACAGTCGGTGGACGGTGTGTGGAATCAGGAAACTTATGCAAACAAATTTATGGCTTATTTTATTTTATCAAGAGAATAAATACATTTTAAAGCATTTACACCCAGGTTTACAATGACAAATAATAGTGATATTGCAAAAAACTGACTACATATTTCCGTTTGTGAAAATCCCAAACAATATATCAACATAATTTATATGTTACATTTAATGTATAATTTATATACATTCAATACATATGCATGTCATTTGTGAGGATAACATGGACACCATCAATGATTTTGTATATTTATGTACAATTATATGTGGTTATTAAATTGTCTTAAGATGTTCTTGTTGTGCCATGCTGAAAGTCAAAAAGACAACATTAGATTAAAATTGACCATGTTTACCTTTCTTAACAGTTGTTAAAGGGACAGTTCACCCAAGAATGAAAATGTGAATATTTTGAAGACATTTTGAAGAATGTATGTAACAGTTGCCGGTAGCCATAGACTTCCATACTTGTTTTTCCCATAATATGGAAGTCAATGGCTACCAGCAAAATGTCTTCTTCTGTGTTTAACAGAAGAAAGAAACTCTTAAAGGTTTGTAACCACTAGAGGGTGAGTAAATGATGACTGAATTTTCATTTTTTGGTGAACTATCCTTTTAAAGGGGTCATATGATGTTGCTAAAAATGTTGTGTATTTGGTGTAATGAAATGTGTTTATGCGGTTTAAGGTTAAAAAAACACATTATTTTCCACATACTGTACATTATTGTTTCTCCTCTATGCCCCGCCTTTCTGAAACGCATCGATTTTTACAAAGCTCATCGGTCTGAAAAGCGAGGTGTGCTCTGATTGGCCCTATACTCTCCCAGGATCAGGAATAAGTCCTCCATAAAATGTGCTGCACACATCTGAATATTTGGGTTGAACTGTTCTGGAACAGTGTTGTAAATACAACTTTAACCACTGATTTCTAGTCGTGTCCTCTTTTGGAAGACCAAACAAAGTAGTAGTTACGCTTTCACAACAAAACACATGGCGGCCTAGAGTGAGTGGCGGCGGCCTAGAGTGAGCAGAAGCCGGGGGCTAGAGTGAGCGGCGGGCAGGCTTGAGTGAGCAGAGGCGGGCGGGCTTGAGAACGGCGTGGCCGGCGGATTCGACGAAGAAGCGGCCGGCGGGCTTGTGGCAACTACATGTGACGACCCCGGGCTGGACTCCGCTTCGTTCACGGTGAAAGCGAGAATAAAAGTTACGCCTTCTTTTTTTTTTTGCGTGAACATTTGGGCGGCGTTATGCAAATCTTCCCACATCGTGACGTAGACATGTGGGGGTGTGTTAGAACGAGCCGTTTTAGGTAGGCGTGGCTGACTCATAACTTTTATAAAGAATATCTCTTTGGATTTGAGACTTTAGTCTTTGCAACTTTACAGATCTTCTTTATGCACCAAGAGCTTGTAACACTCCAAAGAGAAATGACAAATTGAAATCGCAGCATATGACCCCTTTAAGGGTCTTATGCACAATTCATTAGTGAACATTATTTTAAAGAGAAAAATAATTATGCAAATGATTGCATATTAAAAATGTAATAACTTTATCCTCTTCTGAAATGACTTTTCTGCATAGGCAGGGAAAAGTAAAATCAGTAATGTCATAACCTACTTTTCTACAATCAAATACCAATGGATTTGGTCCTAGTTTTCATTATTTCCTCATGAATATTCTGTTTTACTCAGGAATATGTTATTACAGAAGTTGCATTGTGAATGCTGTTTCGCGTTGTCTAATACAGTTTTTATTCCTTTAATATATCTTTGTACATCTTGCACGAGATACTGAAAATTAATGCGCTTCTGATTATTAAGGTGGCTGAAAGAGATGAGATTTTACCAGATCTACCTCAGACTTTCCCCACATACACACATATGCACAAACTTCACAAATGAAAGCAAACCACTGAATATTTATGTATACAAATGCTCACACACAAACACACACAGCTTCATTTCTTTATCAGTTCAGCATCTACGTCCTCTTCAGGTTTAAGGGCGTGCCATTGAGCGATGGGTCTTCTTGGATTGGCTAACATATCTGACCAATGGCGTTGCTCCGTTCCTGTGCTGTTCAGTCCTATGAGAACCTTTCCAATGGCATCATTCTTCCCAATTTTGTCATAGTCCAGGACTGTCACCACAACCTGAACTTTCTAAAAGGAGACAGAAGAATAGTCCAGAACCATTAAAGGGGTCATATGATGTTGCTAAAAAGAACATTATTTTGTGTATTTGGTGTAATGAAATGTGTTTATGCGGTTTAAGGTTAAAAAAACACATTATTTTCCACATACTGGTTCAGTTTCAGAAGACAGGCAGAAATGAAACTTCAACTCTACCTGGATCTGCTCAGATGGTACTTCAAAGCTAAATGATTCGTTGTAATACGGGTTCAGTGTGTTCTTCTTAATTGTGGTTTTCTTTTTCTTCAGTCTTTTGCCGTTCTGCATCAGGTGGATTTTTACATATGGGTCTGTAGAACAGATAAATAATGTCCGAATTACTATGGTGAAATGGCATTTCAGATCTGTATTTTGAAATGTGTCAGTATATAAGGTAACTTCACTTTTTCCACTCACCTGAGAGGCCACCCACATCCATTTTTTTGAGGTTTTTGGCCTCTAGAACGACAACAGTCAGCTTTCCAGCAGTCGGTACGTAGCGCAGAGACAAGCAAATATCACCTAACCGCTCATGCTGTTGAGTCAACAACGAAAAGTCAGGTATTATTTCACTGTCACATGCAGTAATTCATGATTACATATGGAAATGGAATAAATAGAAATAATTCTGTTTCATTTCTAAGGAAGTAGATATTTAAAATATTAAAAATTGATAGAGCATTATCAGTTGTTGAACATATGTTTTTCAATATGAGTTACTCATATACTTGCATAATAAATGTATATAATTTGTATATTTGCATGCATTATGTAAATATTAATATAATGTGTTAATGTCACTAATTTTTTACATTTTTACCTTTAACAATGTATTTAAGATCAGTATAACTAAGTGTAAATAAATAGTTAGCCTAAATAAGTGTATATACAGGTGCATCTCAATAAATTAGAATGTCATGGAAAAGTTCATTTATTTCAGTAATTCAACTCAAATTGTAAAACTCGTGTATTAAATAAATTCAATGCACACAGACTGAAGTAGACTTCTTATAAATTATAAACATATTTAAATATTACTGTTTGTTACATACATTTAAATATGTAAATATTAAAATAACATGGTTAATATGTCTGATGTGAATATATATTAATATTATTTTCAAATGTGTTATAATAAATAATCTGTAAAATTCTAATAAATATTATTATAGTTTTTATGTTTTATTGCAAAGCTCGCTTGTGTTGGGTCGCCGTGATTTTGCCAAGTAAGACATGTTCCTGGATCAACATCTTTTGATGATCCTGGATCAATATTAATGTCCAAAAATATAGACTTAACCCAATCCCTACCCCTAAACCTAACCCTACCCATAATTTATTCCTAAAAACAGTGGGAAATTTGATTAACAAGAGTGTAGAAGCACCTAACCCTGATTGTAAGCCTAAAACAGATATTTCCTGAAAAGTTATATCTCTATTCTGATTGGTTGATTGGAATGTTGTTCCAGGATCAACAAGGATGTTGATCCAGGAACATGTTGTACTTGGTGAAATCACGCTCACCCTTGTGTTGGACTAAAGAAATCCCATTGTTTGGGGTCATTCCAATTCGCCATGAATTCAACTATGCAATGTGACCTATTCAGTTCAGATTCAGACATGATCTTTCTGAGCCATGAAAAAGTTTCTGGCCCAACCCTGCATGTATTCAAGATTCCCTTCCTCACTTGTACCTCCTCTTTCTCTGCTTTCTGCAGATCTCTCCACTCCTCTGTAAGCTGACTGAAGTCCATTTTATTCATCTGCACCCTCACATCCCCAATAGCATCATGTTTGGAGAAACGGTCAAAGTCATACACTGTCATGACCAGCTTCTTTCCCCCGAGCTCTGCATATGGAACCTGCAGACAGAATATGAGAGTAGGCCTATCCATACATCTGACACACATTTTAATGCAGTTAAATGCATTATTGTCCCAATAGCACATTGTGAATTTGTATGCTGTGACCTCTATAACATTCTTGCCATGAAGGATTTTTAGTGCAAGTGGATTTTAAGTTGTACCTTAAAGGTGAAGTGCTCATTAAAAGTCGGATCTAGTGTTTTGCGGTGAACTTTTGTCTCAAACTTTTTCTTCTTGTCAGGGAGGAGGTAGACTTTAACATATGGATCCGAAGTGCCGCTCATATCCATAGCAGCAAGACCTTCTGCCTCAACCACACCTACAATTAACTGGACAAGAAAGAATATCATATTCATTAAAAATGATTCAGAATTTTAATTTTAAAATGAAGTTTTCCACATTACATTACAATAAAAGCCCTCTGGAGATAAAAAAAAAAACCCTGCCGAAGCAAGTTTATCTCGTTAATATGGATTTTAATGACTGGTCGCTGATTTGTATTCATACCGCGCTGTCAGTGAAGTTGTAGTCAAGGGTATAGTGAAGTTTTCCAAGTTTTGTAGCCTCTTTAGACTCAGAATCCTCTTCCTTGTGATCAGAATCAGTGCCGTGATGAACAGCCTGTAAATACAACCATCTAAATGCCAGTCATTACCATGGACATGCCCCACCAACATTATATATATATATATATATATAAACACATTTTCATTACTTGAAATCAAATGTTAACTAAAATAAAATTTAAAAAATTATAATTTTCATAGTTTAACTTGTACTAAAATTGAAAATTATATAGATTACAAAAATATAAATAATATTAAAATTAAAAAATTTTATTTTAAATTTAAATGAGCACAGAAAATATATATAAAAACCTAGTTTACCATTTTGGAGAGAAAAATATTGTGATAAAAGTCAATATTTTCATAGTTTAACGATGTACTAAAATAAAGCAATAATCCCTGTGAAGCCGTGGTTTACAGTGAATTTATAACAGCTAAGGGGCGTTGTTAGGTATGACGTGAAGCAGAAAACCTCTTAGCTCTTATAAATTCACTGTAAACCACGGCTTCACGGGGATTATTGCTTTTATAAAAGGTTATT
>NW_015666960.1:30787-33921 GCF_001515625.1 Sinocyclocheilus rhinocerous
ATAGTGTGGTAGATATGTGGGGGCGTGTTAGAATGAGCCGTTTTAGGGGGGCGTGGCAGAGTCTTAACTTTGATAAAGAATATCTCTTTGGATTTGAGACTTTAGTCTTTGCAACTTCAGGGATCTTATCTATGCACAATCAGCTTGTAACACTCCAAAGAGAAAGGAAAACTTGAAATCGCATCATATGACCCGTTAAATAAATAAATGCATAAACCTATATGCTCGTCATGTAGGTTCATTATTAAAAATGAAAATGTGAACAAAAATACATGCAATTAAATGTGTTATTAAAATTAAAATGACGGGTAATAATAGATTATGACGGATTTTTTACGACCCCGTCCGTCAAAATGATGGACAATGTTAAAATAAAAATAATATATATATTGGTCAAAAAAAAAAAATATATATATATAATTGTAATTCGATTGTGTTAAATAATTTAATGAATTATTGGGGCCCAATTTTGTGTGTGTGTGTTAATTTATTGATTAATATGATTAATTTAGCAAATATTTATGGTATTGCTTCCTTCTCGGTGTGTAAAATCTCTTTTTCTTTTTGCCGCATTTTACCTGTAAAAGAAAACCTGTTTAATAATTGTGCACATCTGAATGCAAGGCATTTTTTTTCACTTCCAGCCTCGTTACCAATTATGTATCACTTATAAATTATTATATACAAAAGGAAAAGTAGTTATTAAAATAGATGTGGTTTGACATTGGTAAAATGTGCGTGGAAAAAATATTAGTAATTATACACACTATATATATAATTATAAATATATACACACACACACACACACACACTATACACACACACATCAATATTTAGTACCCGTTTTGTTCCGTCCTCTTTCACGTTTGACAGGTTAATGTTGTTCTTTTCATTTTTCTCTTTCCCACCCTTTTCCTTTTTCTTTTTAAATATCATCTTCTTGCAGAAACACAGGCAGCAGCTGAGCGTGATGAGGACTATGAGGAAGCCGAGGGCCACCACAGCCCAGGATGGTACTGAAACAACACAGAGAAACGACAGTAAATACACAGGTGAGTAAGTGATTATGTGTGTGAGAGAGACTGTCTACTCACATGGGACTCTATGAAGCTCATTCAGAAACTTGCTTCTGATGCTATGAGCCAAACTCTCTGCGGTTGTAGTCTGAGGATGAACAGCCGTGGGTGGAGAACTCGCAGGTCCAGGTATCTTTGATCCATTCAGTGCTGGAGATGAGGAAGGACCAGCCAGCAGAGCATCACCTTCATGCATTCTGAGGACATGCAGTGGAGAAGTGCATTATCTGAAGAGTTGCATGTGACTTTATAAAGTTTTGACTTCTCTAATAACCTTTGGCATTTGCACAGATGCTAGTGAGCGTAATGCTGATGCTCTGGAAGCTCATTATAAGGTGTAAAGGCAAAGGCAGGTTCACATTCAGCGCACACAGCAGGTGACATGATGCTCCTTAACCTTGGATTATTTTGAGAAATGCTGAGTAGGGATTTATTGATTTTCTCTCTATTTACAGTGAAATGAGACACAGAAAACCAGTGACACTGATACCCCTGAGACACACTGATACCCTGACTCAAACTTATACCTGTATATCTAACACAAATAATAATAAACATGCATTGATATATACACAACACCGTCAAACTAATCCTAATGCAAACCTCAGAAGCATTCATATAAAAGTATTTATTCAAAGCATTGTTTAGTTTATATAAAAATGCATGGATAGCCTCAGACACAACGTGTGTTTGTATGCACATAAAAGTTCATTGTTAAGTATAATCTAAGGATTGTAAAAAATCACATACTATATTTGAGGAGGAAGAACACTTACCTGCAGCTCTGATTTTAGAAGTGCACTTGACAGGCAGGTTATCTGAATTACTATGAGGCAAAACAGAAAATGAAAGACAGGAAACTAAGGTAATGAGATAAAGCTGTCTTGTGTGTCTTGGCAAGACTATTGTTTTAAAAGAAAGAAAATATCAAGATGTTTGACTGAGTTTAATGCTGCTAGAGAGACGATGACAGAAGAGAGAGAGAGAGAGAGAGAGACTGAGAGAGAAGCATCCAATTGCAAGCTGTGCAGCAGTGGGTGGAACCATATGGACATTATGACAAGGTTTTAATGAGGGATGATTTGAAATGCAGGGGTCACATTAAGGTGCCAGTACTGGTTATTTCACAAAATATTTGGGGGGCATATAAAAATTTCTAAATGTGGTATCTACATCCAAGGAATAGAATAAAATATATTTGCAAGCTTGTCTTTAACAAATATATTTGGCTCATGTTTTTATTTATTTATTTATTTATTTTAATTTTTTTTTTTTTTTTTTGCACACACTATATTGTTTTTAGAATTGTAGCATATATCATTTATTTATTTTATTTATTTAGTCATTTATTAGACGCTTTTATCCAAAGCGACTTACAAATGAGGACAACAGAAGCAATCAATTGTAGTATTAAAACAACTAAAAACAGATCCAAAACTAAAAGCTAAAACTTTATACTTTATAAAAATACTACCTATACACATTTAAAAAAATAAAGAGATTAAATAAAAATGACAAATGCATACAACAAAATTTCAAAACTTAACATATAAATGAAAAAAAAAATTTAATTCAATAAAAATGACAAATGCATACAACAAAATTTCAAAACTTAACATTTAAATGAAAAACAAAAAATAAAGCTAAAAACAATTGAAAATATTAAAGAACAAAAGGTATAAGAGTATAATAATGATTCTAACATAACACTAAGCCAAACACCAAAAAAAAAACTACATATATGTGTGTATGTACAACCACACACACATACATATATACTGTATATGTACATACACATGTATAAATTCAATATATATATTATTTCATTTCCATTTAGTTTGTTGAAGTATAAAATAACTCAAATTAAATAAAACTAAAAACGTAATTAAAGACCTATACAGACATAATAAATTCAGACATAATGTAACTAAAATTAAAATAAATAACAAATACAAATAATACAAATCAAATGACAGTAGTTTATCAGTAATCCTAAAAAATAACACTGCCAAACACACATGCTAAAAAACAACAACTTACTTACACATAGTAAGAAAT
>NW_015666960.1:33937-48920 GCF_001515625.1 Sinocyclocheilus rhinocerous
AAATAAAGCTAAAAACAATTCAAAATATTAAAGAACAAAAGGTATAAGAGTATAATAATGATTCTAACATAACACTAAGCCAAACACCCAAAAAAACAACTACATGTGTATGTACAACCACACACACACACACACATATATATATATATACATACATACACATTTATAAATTCAATATATATATTATTTCCATTTAGTTTGTTGAAGTATTAAAATAACTCAAATTAAATAAAACTAAAAACTTAAAGATTAAATTTTAAAACAAAATTTATTTGATAAATATAAATTATAATTTATATTTTATGTATAATTTATGTAATAAATATAATTATATCTTATATAATTTATTATAATATATAATTTATCTACATTATACATAATATACCTTATGTATAATTTTAAAACCCTAAAAGTTTAATTTAACTGCAGTGTATAATGATTCACTCATTATGCACTGCAGTTTTAAGGTTTATTTAGCAGATTTTATTGAAGCTGAAATGATGAAATGCACCAGTTTTTATGGAACGTATCAAACCTTTTCTATGAAAAGATATTAAAAGTTTTATTAAATATTTCTTTCATCCATTATTAATAATTGCACTATTAATACAAGACACTTCCACTGTCTGTCCGGTAGGTGTCAGTATATTCCGCTATGTTTACAGGAAGAAAGAAGACGGTAGAAGAAGAGCGTCGCCTGGAAACTGCATGAAGTTTGAGGATGTTCAACAGATTAGAAGGTTATTATCGTTTCGAGATCATTTTACAGTTTTGTTGGGGTTCAGGTCTTTGGTTTCATGTTTTTCTTCTGTATATCCATCAGTGTAGTTATAGTCATATGACAAATTTCACTGGTGTCTTATGCTTCTGTTTAGACAAATGCACTCAAATTTGCTTGTTCATTAGAAATATTATTTATTTTTAGTGTGTCTGTCCCCATATATTTTTGATGTTGATGTGTGTTTTTGTTTAATAATTCTCTTTGTTAGTGTCATCATACATGGGTTAACAGTGTTGTTGTGTGTGTGTGTGTGTGTGTGTGCGTTTTTGTGACAAATGAGGACATAAATTTGTATAATGACAAGGGTATGACATAGGTATTACAAGGAGAAGGTGACTTTTCAGGACATTACCCCATGTCCCCACTTTTCAAAACGCCCGCCGTTGTCTCGGTCCAGACGGTGGAAGTGTGCTGTTCACTCAAGACACAGGAGAAACTCTCATCACCAGACATGGACAGAGCCTTCTCAACACACTCCACCTGCAGCACCCCATGGCCAGGTCTTATTCTCACCAAGGCTGCATTTGTTTGATTAAAAATATGCAGTAAAAACAGTAGTATTGAGAATTATTATTACAATTTAAAATAACTATTTTCTTTTTGAATATATTTTAAAAATATATTTTATTCTTGTGATGCAAAGCTGAATTTTCAGCATCATTACTCCAGTCTTCAGTGTCACATGATCCTTCAGAAACCATTCTAATATGCTGATTTACTGCTAAAGAACAATAGTGTATATATGTGTATAAATATACAGTTGTGGTCAAAATTGTATACACTTTGCAGTATCTGCAAAATGTTCATTATTTTACCAAAATAAGAGGGATCATACAAAATGCATGTTATTGTTTATTTAGTACTGACTTGAATAAGATATTTAACATAAAGCATGTCTACATCTAATCCACAAGAGAAAATAGTTGAATTTCTAAAAATATTTTTAATACTGTGTTGTTACCTGGACGATTCACAGCGGGGTTTTTTTTTTAAAGTTGTTCATGAGTCCCTTGTTGTCCTGAACAGTTAAACTGCCTGCTGTTCTTCAGAAAAAGACCTTCAGGTCCCACAAATATTTTGGTTTTCCTGCATCTTTTGCATATTTGAACCATAGACTGTATAAAAACATGGACGTAGTGTCCGTGAAGTCACCTGTAGGTTCCTGAAGAGGTTTTTGAAGCTCAAAGTGGGCGGAGGCGGCCATCGCCATCTTGGCAGCGGGTCACCGCGCGTCACTCCCGGATAATCGAAAACATTTAGTATCCCTTCAGAATCTACAGAAGATACTTGCATGTTTCCCCAAAGACAAAAATAAGTCCAATTGACCAGTTTTCCCTTCCTGGCTCTTAATGCATCGTGTTTCCTTTGGAGCATCAGTGAGCATTTGGACCTAGAATCAAGTGGATGTAAACTTTTCATCGGGGTCATTTTTATAAATTCAACTATTTTCTCTTATGGACTATATGTAAACGTTATGTGAAATATCTTATTCAGGTCAGTACTAAATAAAAAATAACATCAATTTTGTATGATCCCTCTTATTGTGGTAAAATAATTAACATTTTGCAGAAACTGTATATAAAATTTTGACCACAACTGTACATGTATATAGAGATCTAAAAATACTATTAAAGGGTTAGTTCACCCAAAAATGAAAATTAGGCTGCGTTTTACTCACCCCCGAGGCATCCTAGGTGTATATGACTTTCTTCATTCAGACAACTGTTGGCGCAAGCTACATTAAAGGGATTATTAAGTTTTGAATATGGATGTTTTTCTTACAAAAACGCATCGATTCGCTACAGAAGGCCTTTGTTCACCCCCCCGGAGCTGTGTGAGACACTTTTTTTTATAGATGGGCGATTTTTATTAAAGTTCTTTTGGACTGAAGCAATGCAACACCCGCTGAGTGGCATTAAACAGCTTGAAAGATCAAAGACAATTTTTTATATAACTCCGACTGGATTCGTCTGAAAGTAGAAAGTCATATGATATACACCTAGGATGCCTCGGGGGTGAGTAAAACGCAGCCTAATTTTCATTTTTGGGTGAACTAACCCTTTAAATGAAGGATTTTAGGGCTAGTAGGTCTATTAGGCTAAATGAAAATAAATACCTGTGAATTATATATATTCAAATTTCAAAACTAGAGACAAACTAAAAATATTGACATTTTTCAGGATTTATTTATATTAATTATATTTTTATATGAAAATAATGTGGATTTATTCAGCATTTGTTATCTTTGTTTTTTAGGATGGTGTTGGACTGTGTGTGTGCACATGCTAAAGCTACTGCAGACGGCACAAAATCATTCATTCTCCTGTTGGCCGCGCTGGTACGAGGAATTCAGGACTCACACATGCGCCGCAAAGGATCTTGTAGCATCCGTAATCTTCAAAATCTCGCTAATCGCTTGTTGGCTGTGAGCAGGAAGGAATTGGACGATGTCGTAACACACAAAATTATCCCATATGCCTCATTGTATTGTAGTCACCATAGTTACAACCTGGAGGGCAGCGTTCTTGATTTGTTGATTGGCGGGTATATTTCTGGAAGAGTGGGGATCGGCTAGGCGGATGTACTGAAACGAGTCCTGTCTGAGTTCTTCCATCAAGTCAATCAAGATCAAAACGCAGTAGAAACAATCTCATTCATACATTCAAACTTCTCATTTCTACATACGGCCGTGACAGGGCTTCCTATTGGCTGTTCAGAGGTGATTGAAGGCCTGGTTGTGACTTGTGATTGGTCAGTGTGGACTGAACCAGCAGGATCAGTAAAAGCACTCATTTTATATGAGAGCTTTGGAGCTTCATTTGTTGCTGTAGGTGAAAACATATCCGTGTGCATTCAAAAGGACTATCTGCACCGCTCAGAGAGCGTCATGAAGCAAAAGTTAGCAAGTTTATTAGACTTACAGGTGCATGTGGTGCTATCGTCCGTGAAGCAGCCAGAAAGTGTTGCAATGGGCTCGACTGAACCACATTTCTCTACTTGAGTGTGTCGATTCGGCCCAGCTTGACTTTCTTTCAAGCATCAGCGCTGTGGAAACACTCTCTCATCCACCACTTCAACACCTCGTGATGCTCAAGTCCTGTAGACGTGTGCAACTCGGTGGGCATCGCTATGCGTGTCTGGGCATGTTTTCGCAAACACACACGCTTGTTCTTTGTGCACCAGCGCCAGGATTGCTTGACCAGACTGTGTGTGTGAGCCAAGGTGTGTTTGCAATGCTACAGAATCTGTCTGAAAGCTTCTGTCAGACACTGGCGTCTGAGCAATCACAGAGTCCGTGTTCGGACCAATCACAAAGCGCGCTTTCATCGCAAGACCTGTGGGGTGGAATTATGCATACAGGAGGAGTGCTTCCCGTTGGAGGCGTGTTTGAGTTCTTGCTACATTACTTTTTGTTGAACGAACGTAACTCTAGTGACCCAGAGAGCTTTAGGCTGCTGGCAGAGGCCTTGTTGTGTTTGCCTAGAACTTTGTATGCTTATAATCACAGGCGGTTTCTGAATATCCAGACACATTTCTTGGATGATCTTAAGGAATGGGACAAGACCAAAGAGCGAGAGTCAGAAATGCCTGAGTTGAAGTTTGGGTTCAGGTTCAGTGAGAGTTCTGCCCCGGGTCTTGAGTCGGTCAGTGGAAAGAAGCAGCTGCTTGTTTCTGTTTTGCAGTGTTTGCACAGACTCTTGTGTGTAGGGGCTATTTTACACACACGCTCTCCATTATGCACTGGCCCTCAAACACACTCTGAGGAGGAGGAGGAGGAGGAAGAGAAGCCGGAGTGTTCAAACTCCACTCAGTCAACAGATGCATAAGTCTGTAATATTCAGTCATCCACTACATGTTTATAGTATTTGAACTTTGAAAGTCTTGCTTAAAAATGTCTGAATGTCAAAGCATTTGATACAAAATATCAAACAAAGTGGCATCTGCAAACAAATGCTTCTGAACCTTCTTAAATCATTAACTTTTTTGAGCCATGTTTGCAATGACTTCAAACCAACTGGTCATTTTAGTGGATGTATTGATGTCATTTCCTCTGAAGTTCACAAATGTGTCCTTGCAGAATAAAAACAGCTGTAGATCATCAAATTAACTACGTTTAAAGACTATTTACCTTTTCCTTTATTTTTCTTTTAAAATAAATGGCACTTGTTTTGATATTTTATATAATGGAAAGACATTCAGGCATTTTTATGTGTCTTAAGAGTACAAATACCTTCATTATGTGAGAGATATATACACACACACACACACATATAAATTACTGATATATAAATCAGTAATTTATTTTGAACATTTAAATATAGAATATAAATGCATTCTATAATTTTCTTGAAACAAATAAGAGTATTTGTAATACAGTTCTATATGCATTATACATTTTAATAATTTTTTTAAAAAAAGTTCAAAATCATTGTCTGAGTTTTTTTAAAGCCTGACATTTAGTAAGTCAATAAAAGTAGTGCAATTTACTCTTTTCAAAAGCTTGGGATCAGTATGATTGTCTTTTATGAAATAAATCCTTTTGTTCAGCAAAGATGGATTAAACTGATCAAAAGTGACAGTAAAGATATTTATGATGTTACAAAAGATTTCTATTTCTAATAAATGCCGTTCTATAACGATGCTGAAAATTCAGCTTTGTATCACAGAAATAAATTTTAAAGGAGACATATTATGCCCCTTTTTACAATATGTAATATAAGTCTCTGGTGTCCCCAGAATGTGTCTGTGAAGTTTCAGCTCAAAATACTCCACAGATCATTTATTATATCATTTTGAAAATGCCTATTTTGAGTGGAAGCAGAAACACGCTGTTTTTCGGGTCTGTCTCTTTAAATGCAAATGAGCTGCTGTTCCCGCACCCTTTTCCAGAATAGAGCTGCGCCATTACAGCTGGGACCTGCTAAAAACATCTGTTTTGGTTCTGATTATCATGTTTATCGCGCTGAAATTGAGTTTAAACTTCTGATATATGGTTTTCTGAGCGCACACATCCGAAGCACACGGACAGAACAAAACAAAACAAAGTTACTGGTTTAATCTTTTTCACATTTCCTTGGTTGGTAGATGCACCTTGGACCTGATTATAGCACTTAAAACCTGGAAAAGTCAGATTTTCATGATATGTCACCTTTAAATTATATTTAAAAAAGAAAACAGTTTACAATTTAAATTTGTAATTTAAATTTAATATTGTAATAATATTTCACAATATTACTGTTTTTACTGTATTTTTGATCAAATAAATGCAGCTGAAGAAGAAGAGACATTTCAAAAACATGAAAAAATTACTCCTAACTTTTGAATCATAATGTACTTTAAAAATAATATTTTGTTATAACACTGGCCCAGTCACTGATAATATATAAAGATGAGATTTGAATTAAAAAAAGAAATGGCAGAATGGTTAATGAATAGCAAAGAGTTTATCAAAATTGTTTGAGCCCTGATCTTGTCTTTCTTCCAGCTCAATCTCCTCCCCTCAATATATGTCCAGCCGATCCCAGAAGTCACAGAAATGGTCCCTGTCCCCGTGCTGTGGGTGTGAGGGTAGAGTCAGGTTCAGGATGGGCCAGCCCTCTGGAGCCGTGTACCGAGGCCAAACCGGCAGCCTCTGCTGTGTGCAGAAGTGCGTCTGTTCACTTCGAGAGTTTGGGTCCCCCGTGTGGGCAAACATTCCCCAGTAACACGCCATCCGATTGGCCAGAAGTGTCTCTTGAGGTGTAAGTGTGAAGTTAGTGCTGGGGGCGGAGTCAAAGAGAAAGGGAAGCTCCGCCCCATGGCAGGTACGATTGTAGCAGAACGGAAGCCCCGCCCATATGTTGTGATCAGATGGAGCGTGGTCAAATACATACAACCAAACGGCTCCACCGACTCTCACTCCAGAACGAGCAGAACATCGAGTCGGACACAGAAACATGTAATCCGTGACAATCTGCAAAACAGGTTAATTTTATAAGCTAAAGAAGTGTAAGAACACATAATGCCTAACCTCTATTTTGTGTTTGTCTTGCAGTTGTTTTATCTGAAGAATACTGGTGTCTTACTTGTGAAAGCATCACTCTTCTGTCCTGGTTTCGGTAGAAAGGAATGTATTTGTGCAGAATGTTAAGTGCATGTTGCTTAAAAATGGCGGCAGTGTAGAGCACACATTCCAGAGTTGATACGGACTGGTTGAAAACGCTGTACACAAAGGTCACGCCTTCCTCAGAGGTTGTACCTACAGGACAGACCAGACGAGAGCTGACAGAGGTAAACAATGCTAACCTTACTGAATATTCCAGGTTAAAGAATAGTTCACCCAAAAATGAAAATTTGCTGAAATTGTACTCATCCTCTTAACTATTCGAGATGTAGATGAGTTTGTTTGTCGGAACTTGATTGAAGAAATGTAGCATTACATCACTTGCTCACTAATGGATCCTCTGCAGTGAATGGGTGCCGTCAGAATGAGAGTCCAAACAGCTGATAAAAACATCACAATAATACACAAGTAATCCACACCATTCCAGTCCATCAATGAACATATTGAGAAGTGAAAAGCTGCACATTTAAGACACAAATCCACCATTAAGACTTCTTGACTTTATCACTTTTGGCCAAAATACGAGTCCATATTATTATGCATAGAGAAGCAATGGTCTGAAGTTAAAAACGTCCTAACTATTGAGTTGTTTCTTAAAAACAGCTTTTTATTTCACAAGACATTAATTGATGGAGTGGATTCTTGTGATGTTTTTATCAGCTGTTTGGACTCTCATTCTGACGGCACCCATTCACTGCAGAGGATCCATTAGTGAGCAAGTGATGTAATGATAAATTTCTGATGAAGAAATTTTAACACATTTTTATTTTAGTTATTCTAGTACATCAAGTATTTATTAATTTCCATCTAATATTTAAATTGTATTTTACTTACAATTAGAATTAATTGATTCAATTTTTTTAAAGATTTATTTATCAATAACACTGATGTGAGTATGTACCTGATTTAACCTGGGCATTGAGCACGTCATGTGAGCTGAGAGAGCGCAGACAGGGCAGATCAAATGCTGAGCAATTAGTCAGTTTAGCAAAATCCCAACCCAGTTTCAGCGCATCCCATCTACAAAATAATAAGCACCATCATCATCAGCAGCTTCATCATGCTTTCTCTGTTGTTCTATAGGCTAAGGCTCTGTTCCAAAACATAGTGAACTGAAAGGTTTTATGCCATAGATGTGCAACCAATGCAAATGGTAAGCAGAATTACACAAGATACCTTGTCTTGCTGAGATTCTAAACTCGTAACTTTTATAAAGAATATCTCTTTGGATTTGAGACTTTAGTCTTTGCAACTTTACAGATCTTCTTTATGCACCAAGAGCTTGTAACACTCCAAAGAGAAAGGAAAAATTGAAATCGCATCATATGACCCCTTTCATTTCAAATTTATTGGCTCCAGGCCACGAGGCAGCTGACCAGGTTTTGGGACAGAGCTTAAAGGGATAGTTCACCCAAAAATGAAAATTCTGTCATTAATTACTCACCCTCATGTCGTTCCAAACCCATAAGACCTTTGTTCATCTTTTGAACACAAATTAAGATATTTATCGCATGCATTGTGGTACTCTTCTGGTAATGGAGGCAGAGGGTGACTGGGGGGAGAAGAATTGTTGAATAATGTCGTTATCTTCGTTTTTTTGCCCACAAAAAAGTATTCACGTAGCTTCAAAAAATTACAGTTGAACCACTGATGTCACATGGACTATTTTGTCGATGTTCTTTGTACCTTTCTGTGCCTTTATCGTGGTAGGACCCTTGCTGTCTGTGGAGGGTCATAAAGCTCCCGGATTTCATCAAAAATATCTTAATTTGTGTTCCAAAGATGAACGAAGGTCTTACGGGTTTGGAACGACATGAGGGTGAGTAATTAATGACAGAATTTTTGGGTGAACTAACTGTTTTATATGTGTTTTACCTGGTTTTCAGTGGCAAAGAGAATGGTAAACTCTGTATGGCTGCATGTCTAAACAAATACTCGCTGCTCTGCATCATCAGATGAAGACACACTGATTGGGCTCCAGCGCTCTCGCTAAACAGAGTAACCTACACACACAGATATAATATACTGTAATTAGATGTCCACACTGTTGTCATTCATCCACCCCTAGTGTTCCCTGATACCTTATTTGGGTCTCCTCCAAAAGCGGCAATGGTTTCTTGGACCCAGCACAGTGCTGCCTGCTGGTCTAGAATCCCATAATTCCCCACTGCTGAGCTCTCGGGATCTTTGCCTGTGACTAAGAAGCCAAACGCACCTAAAAATTGACCAGAACATCTTAGGAAGTGGCTCAGTCAGATGTCATCGTGTATGCCAATATGGAAAATTAGTTTGACTGACCAAGACGATACTCCATGTTTACAACTACTGTGTTGCTATAGTTACTGATGAAGCGGCCATCATATAGAGGTTTGGAGGCGGAGCCAGCGATGAAGTCACCGCCGTGAATCCACACCATCACCGGCAGGGCTGTTACTATCGGCAACGACAGGTTGACGCTCACAGGAACAAAGACGTTTAGATACAGGCAGTCCTCGCTAACCTGTACAAATGCAGACATTCACATTCACTGTATGGTTGCTAGGGTGTTGCTATGTAATTGCTCAAGTGTGCTGAGTCTTTGTTTGCAATGTGGTTACTATGGCATTGCAGTGTGGTTGTCAGCGTGTTGCTATGTGGCTGCTAAAATGTTTGGAGTGTTTTTTTTTTCTTATTGCTATGTGGTTGTTAGGGTGTTGCTATGCAGAGTCTGAGTCTTTCTTAGCATGGTCTAACATGGTTGCTATGTCATTTCTAGGTGGTTGCCAACAATGCCAAGGCATTGCTATTTGGTTGCTAAAGTGGTCTGAGCATTTTTAGCATGTTGGAAGTGTGGTTTCTAGATGGTTGCCAGGGTGTTGCTATGTGGTTGCTTAATTCTTCTTAGTGTTTCTTAGTGTGTTGCTCTGTGATTGTTAGAGTGTTGCTATGCAGTTGCTGACATGATCTGAGGGTTTTTTAGCATGTTTCAATGTGATTCCTAGAATGTTTCTAGGTGGTTGCCAGTATGTTGCTGTGTGGTTGCTGGAGTGTTGCTAGGTGGTTGCCAGGGTTTTACTATGTAGTTACTGGAGTGTTCTGAGTGTTTCTTAGTGTGTTGCTATGTGGTTTCTAGAGTGTTGCTAGGCAGTACCCAGGACATTATTAGAATTTGTTAAAGTGTTCTTTCTTAGTGTTTCTTAGTGTGTTGCTATGTGGTATCTATATTGTTGCTAGGTGGTTGCCAGGGTGTTACTATGTGGTTGCTGGAGTGTTCTTAGTGTGTTGCTATGTGGTTCCTAGAATGTTGCTAGGTAGTTATGTTGCTAGGTAGGTTGGACGTTACTTAGGAGGTTGATAAAGTGTTATGAGTGTTATTTGGTGTGTTGCTATGGTATTTTCTGAAGGTTTTTTAGTGTTTTGCTTTGTGGTTTCTAGAGTATTGCTAGGTGGTTGCCAGGGTGTTGCTATGTGGTTGCTGGAATGTGTTCTGGGTGTTGCTTGATGTGTTGCTATGTGGTTTCTAGAGTGTTGCTTGGTGGTTTCCAGGATGTTGCTAGGAGGATGATAAAGTGTTCTGAGTCTTTCTTTGCATGTTGCTCTGTGTAGTAGACATGTATTTAGTGTTTCTTTGTGTGCTGCTATGTGGTTTCTATATTGTTGCTAGATGGTTGCCAGGGCATTGCTTGGTAGTCTTTCTTAGCACATTGTGATTTGTGATATGGTTACTAGGGCATTGCTAGATAATTACTAGGTGGTTACTAACAGGCCCAAGTCAACACAGCCCATATTCGGGTTCCTATACAGTATATGTCCATGTAGTACAAATGACAGGGCAAATTACATTATTAAGATTAATAGTTTTGAAAAACCTCTAACTTTAAAAACGAGCACCTGTAACACTGAAATTTTTTTTATTGTTGCCCAAGCCTTCAGGACAATAAATATATGAATGTAATACATACTATAATTGTCTAAATGCACTGTTTTAATTTGTGGATGGTTTGCAAATGTGAGTGTTTCATACCTTAGGAGGACACATCCGAGAGAACTCACCAGCACACACCTGCATGCAAGCAGGACGGGGAAATGTGGCGTCATACGTGTACGTCCAAGGTGACACGGATGAAGGAGGAGCCCAGCGTTTGTCCCCCACAGGAGGGTCTGCATATGGAATCCCATAAAACACATGAGCTTTATCCAGAGTACGGCCACGAACTCGCCCGAGATGCGTGACGACCACTGGATCTCCACTAGATGTATCTTCCAAGCCATCAGAGGAGGTGTTATCCAGTGAATTAATTATGCATTCACCATCACATCCCACCTTATACAACTTCTCATCCATCTCAGGCTCCTTGTGTATAATATTTTTACCTTCACAATGAATTTTATCACATTCAGTTCTGGTTGATATGGAATCAGCTACTGAATGCATATCAGTCGATTCAGCCACAGTGTTTCTTGAAAATTCATCAGCACTAGCATAAAACTCTAGACTCTTAAACGGGTTTAAAGCGGGTTCATCTAGAAAAACATCATCCAAGCTCTCATGTGTTTCTTTATGTTCAGTGTTTGGGATGTTGAAAATCATAATCCGAGTCCCAGTTTGTTGAGTTTCACTTTTCAGTCTTCCACTCAAAATTGGCATCATTGAATGTAGCGTGACCACAATCAATGTAGTGCCAAACAACACCATGATGACTTTTCAAACCTCCGAGTCAATCAGAATAGAATTAGTTAGTTCCACTTACTTCAACAGGAGAATCTCAGCTGCCTAGATCCACAAACAGATGCTTTTATGCTGTAAAATCCCGTTACCACCTTCCCGTATCAGTCATTTATTTTCAGTCAGCAAACAGCGAGTGTAAGAGTGTAGAGGAATCCGACTCTGGCTTGTGCGCCTGTTGAATTTCTCGTGACATCAATGAGACTGGCCTGCATTCACAAACATTTCTCTCTCACACACTCGTTCACAAGGCCGCTATTGTGAAACAAATCAGATTACTGGCAATGAGCGTTCAGGGTACTGCAGATGTACAGGTCAAACTGTAAACTAATGTTTTGTCTATTCATATACAACAGAATCACACTGAATTGATTATGAAAGCATGTAAGCAGTTTTATCATGTATTTACATTTATTTTGCCTCAGTTACCTGCTTTAACTTCTTCAGCTCAGTCAGCCTAGTACTACTGTTGTCAGTGTACTTCTGTGTAGAGCTCACTCACAAAGGCACAGGAGACAAGAGTCCAAGGAAGGTAATCTTTAATCCTCAAACTAACCGAAACTAACTGGCAAGGATCAGAGGAGAAAAGAACTAAATAACAAGCTAGAAGCAGGGTTGGGGAGTAACTAGTTACATGTAACGGAATTACGTAATTTAATTACAAAAAAAATTTAACTAATCTTTTACAGTTGTACAAAGGCGATGATTACAAAGGCGGGATTTTCTGAAAATATATTAAAAACGCCATTTCTACAGATATAAATACAACTCTTCTATGATATGATCAACATGTTTTAAAGTTCTGAATTAAAATTCATTTTGAGTTTTAAAGTTTTGCATTAATAGGTTATTTTAAGCATTTTAAAAAAGTGTTTTGGCATAATTTAAGTCCAGGTTTTCAAAATGTAAATGCAGTAACCCCAAGAATCCTTTATGATATTCATGGCTCAAAAATTCATATTTATTTATTTATTTATTTAATTTAATGATGTTGATGTGTACTCTAATGTATTCAATGTGTCAGAAATATTTTATTGATTTTTACTTAATGGGTAAACATAACTATCATTAAATGACAAATAATTTTTTTAATAAAAAATTGTTTAAACACTTTTCAGACATCTATGAAACATTTTTATGAAGTGTTTTTGCCTAAGAACTTGACTCGTGCATTTTTAACGAGATTCCTAAAATATTTCTCAATTTCTTCATCTCTGACATCCTTATGTGTCATTAGCCCAGGTGTACAGACATCCTAAAATAATGACAAATTACTCATGCACTAATAGAGCACTGCTGATTGATTACTCAGAAACATAAACACACAACTACTTCAAAACATAATTCGTAACTCGTGACTCATAGCTGTTCTGTTCTCACTCACGGCCTACAGTGTGCTATATGTACGCCCGTTTCCATGGTGACTGTAAAATCATCAGGAGTGTGTCGTGACTACGTTGGTTATATGTGTGTGTGTGTGTGTGTGTGTGTGTGTGTGTGAAACACACAACAGCTGAATTCACAGGCACTGTACTGATGTGTATCTTCACTATCACACACAGTCATATTCACGCTTCATAATCCTGAGAGGTTGTAACACACTTTAGAAATGAGATCGAGTCTGAAGGCTAGAAAATCACACAGGAGACAAGCAGTAAGAGTATAAAATATCAACCCAAGTTTATTCAACTAGCACTTTTATGATGGCAATTCTTACAAGCAAAATGAAAATTCCAGTTTTCTAAATGCATTTACAGACCTACTGTGTATATGGAACTAAAATAAATGATTTACACACAGCAGAAAAGAAAACTATACATGTATATTTATAGACAGATTTCTTATTATTATTTCAGTGATTGCTAATTTAATATCCAACCATAATGAAATTATGTAGAGATGCAAATTTTAAGGTTCAAGTTTGAGACATTAGGGAACAGGTTCACATGATGACATTAATGTGTTTCATAAAAGTGGAGTAGCCAGCAAACTCCTAGTAGACACATTCCAAGATTAGTCAGCCAATAGGAAATACTGTAGGCTGAAGAGGGCGGGCCATAGTCCCACCCAGGGAACCAATCATATCCTGTAAAGAGACATCACAGCATATCTGAGCAAGATGTAGTTTTGAAAGACGTCATACTGGGAAATTTATGCAAAATGGATATAAATATGGAAATGATAAATTAAGTCTAAAAAGATTAGATTGATATTTTAAATATAATCATGATTGTCTAAAAAGCTACTTGTGAAAAGTGCTATACAAATAAAATTGACTTACTAAAACATACTAAATATACTGTGAATTTAGTTACATCTAGATTAACTGGTTTATTCAAGTCAAATATATAACTTAATATGGCTTCATAAAACTGACTACACTGTAAAAAAATTATTAAAAATAGATTATTGAAGTACGTTTTACAAGACAATACTATTTTAAATTGCACATTTAATTCAATGTTACTTATCATTTCTTTGTAATTAATTGTGAAATTTACTAGCAATTTCTAAATAAAAATTGTTTTTACACCATTTTTTTCAGTGTACATTAAATCATTATATTACACAAATAAATCATTTTAAGAGTAAGAAAAGAAAAGAGTATTTTAATGAAATAATAATATAAATATAAGATTAATAATAATATAAATATAAGATTAATAATAATATAAAAAATATTATGAAAAATAATATAATATTATTATTTAATACAAATGTTATGTAATGTAATATCATGTTTATATATATATATATATATATATAGTGTGTGTGGAAAGATACATTGTGTGGCTGTCATTATCACATGTCTTCATGAGGATCTGATTTCAGATGGTGTGGATGGTAATGTTTAATTGTGTTACTGTGATGTTTTATTGTGAAAGCTCTTACTACAGACGTTGTCTCGGCAGATCTCTGACCCACAACCGCTGCAGGCCACACCATATGGAGTAACACCATGAACGTGTCCCCTGTAACAGAGCATGTTAGAATAACTTTACTAAACAAGAGGCAGACACAGTAATATTTTGACCTGCGCTGAACAATACTATATATTTGCAACTATAAATCGAGCAAAAACTATTTTACAGAGAGATTCATGGTCATAACCACCATAGATACAAAGTCAATGGGCCTCATTCATGAAACACGAGCAGAACTAATTTTTGTGTAAATCGTTGGTAAAGCCGTTCTGACGTAAACATTCGAATTCATGAAAATTTTCGTATTTTCAAAATGTTAGTTGGTAGGAAAGAAATGCACACCTGCTCCCTACCACGTGTAAATGGTGCGTAAAACATTCTGTGTTCATTTAGGCAAACTGATGACACTGAATTTGATGCACTGCCATTATAATATTTTACAAGGTCGTTGGGCCGGAATTTATTTATTT
>NW_015666960.1:49053-78121 GCF_001515625.1 Sinocyclocheilus rhinocerous
ATTATAATATTTTACAAGGTCGTTGGGCGTTTTCTTGTAGCTGAGAGTTGATAAACTGTTTAGCTTTGGGTAAAACGCAGCGCTTGTCACTGTCACTTTTTACCCAGCCGTCCAATCAATGGAGGAGGGGCGGGACAAATACTACACCGACCAATCATACTACTTGTACAACTGAACAACAATAGAGAGGTTAATATTGCTGGTTACTGCATTTTTATATTCAGTGATATTCTTCAAAATGAGATACTAGTAATAATACGTTACTGCCGTGGATATTTCAAATCATAGCAACCAAAGGGTCTCTCAGCTAGAAAAACGCTGTGCCACCAAAGCGTTCTCCAGCACCACCAGCTGGCCGTTTTCAGAAGAGCGCCTGACAGTTTTACAGCTGACTAAAAACGCTTTGGTGGACACACGTTATTGAATATTTATTGTTAGGCATATGGCCTATTAGTGTTTTTTGCATTTATGCAATATACTGGAGCCAAACCTGAGAAAGTAGACCAGAATATTCCACTGCGTACCTGGACACGCAATTTACGTAGCTGTAATTCATAGGCGGGGATTATGCTAATTGTGAATGAGCGTGCACGAGCGCCCTATTTACGAATGATTGGAATTCATTAACATACACATGTTTAACTATCAAATCTGATGTGTACGAAGTGTTTGTGAATTCGGAGGAGAGTTTTCGGGAAGGTCCGTTTTACGCGCAAATTACTCAGAATTTACTCCTATATAAATATATTATTATTACGAATGTTTCATGAATGAGGCCCAATGTGTTCCCATAATATGGTAAATATATACACTCTTAAAAATAAGGGTTCTTTATTGGCATTGATAATTATATGAAGAAGCTTTAAAAATGGTTCGTTATAGTGGAAAAACGTTCTTTAGATTATTCAAATGTTCTAAGAAAAAACGGCTCTTTAAAGTACTGTTTGCTGAAAGGTTCTTTAAGAAATGTAAAAATGTTTTTTCTATGGCACTACTGGTTTCTAAACAAAAACACACAAAAAAACTACATAATTTTTTCATTTCTTGATCCCCCTAGTTTTGAACATTTGGCTGCATTTTTGCAAATATAAAGTCTAACTTACGTATCGCCATAGTTACACACGAAAATAGTGGATTCTGGGTGAGGGGAGAAGTTTTCAATTCCTTTAGAGCACACATTTACTGCACAGCCCAGCTTGAAGCTTGTAGACCACATTAACTGAAAAGTACAATACATGCACAAATACATGAGGTTGATAAACATTTGATTTTCATTCTTGAAAAATATACACTGAACATACCTGTGCGTAGTGGCCGCACATGTGTGAGCAGTTGTTATTTTTGAGTGAGTAAGCGCCTTCTTTGCTCCATCTGTGTATGGCGTTCTCCACTGAGAAGGCTGAAAACGGAGCCCCCAGCCAGATGTTCTCGCCCATCCACCCAAACAGTGGGTTACCAAAATGTGCCAGCCCAGGGTGATGAGAGGCCTTGCAGTGTCTCGCTCGGTCTCTGGCACCTTTGGCCAATTCATTGTCCCAGGACTGTGAACAAACACACAAACAATACTCCATATATCAATTAAATTACAAAACATAGATATGGTTTAAGATGTAACGGACAGGATTAGATGAACAAGCGCCACGATGACTATTTTAGTGTCCACAGTCCACACCAATGAAAAATAATGTCCTGTTTATTCTAAGCGTGCACTGCAGTTTTGTCATCTACCGATTTAAATTCTCAAGCTCTTTAAAGCAGGATGGATTTTGATTGGCTGGCAATGTTTTTAGCGTTCATCTAAAGTGATTCCAACATTCCAATGAGTGATTCCAATGTTACTCTTTGTGGTTTTTGTTATAGTTATGATGTGAATTTACCTATTCTCAAAGAATTAGAAAGATTATTAAAACTTTATTGTCCTTGGTGTGAACGGGCCAGAACATTTGATTCTGAAACACTTTACTTGTACAACTGGTTGTTCTGTGCTACAATATTTCACTTATTTCAACCACAATCATTTGCTTACATATTACTAATAAGCTTATATTTGCAACATTAAAAAACACAGGTTATTAGATCAAATAAATAACACATTTCAAATGCTCACTGATGAAGAGATATCTGAGAATATCTTTCCAGAACCCTCTTGAGGCACCATCACAATCACAAAGACCCTTTGTTTTCTTTTCATTCTTCTACTACTACTAAAAAAACAACAACAACAATCCAGATCAATACACACACAATAAGGAGCCTTTTCTTTCCACTCATACAGAAACATCTTTCCATTGCCATGGCAACCAGAATTATGGTTGTACATATTTTTTATACTAAAAACCAAACACTGAGACAAAAACAAAATGACATGCTGTTAGTATAGCATAGATATATTACAATGAGCGTTTAAAATGTGGAACATGGAGACAACGGGTTTCACAGACAAACACGTAAACACACAAATGTAGATGAACGTGAGTAAACAAGATGAGCAAATGCGTGAATGATTAATACTGTCAGGAATGATTAATCTAAAAGGAAACATCAAATACCTGAACACCTGTCTTACCATTGAGCGCGCGCTGGCCGCAGGTGGAGCGGTGCGCGAGCGCTGCGTGTTATGCGCCAGCACACACCTGCGGATGAACTCGGGCTCCGTTATTCCCGGTAAGAGCGCCAGAACGCCGCCGGAGCCGTACAGAAGCACCGATATCCGCAAGAGGAGACCGCCGAGAGAGTCCATGGCAGGAGACTGTCCTGAGCCGCGCTGCTACTTCGCTCTGGATAAATGAGTCAATGGAGCATCACTGCAGGAGACGCGCTGACCTGTGCGTCATGGTGCCGTGGATTTGCCCACTCTATCTCTCCCTCTGTCTGTCGCTCTCTTTCTGTGTCTGTCTGTCTGTCTGTCTTGGTACAGGGGCTTTTTAAAGGACTGAAACTCAACCGCCCACCATGTCACGAAAAAATAAGATGCGCGGGACTCTTTGTCTTCATCCCTCACGCACGAGTTCACGCGCGCGCACACGCTTGTACAAAAAAAATGTAAATTAAAGCGTGAGACAAAAATGGCCATTTTGCCATATTTAGCCCGTTTATATTTAGAATGTCTATTAAAAAAATTAATTTAGAATTATTTTTGTCCGCTAAATATATTAAAGTTATTTTATTGTAGATTTAGCCGAACGTGTTAAATGTTTTAATGAAAATTATTTAAATTCAGTAGAATAATAATGGTTGTTCTCAAGGAATATTGCCTTTAATCATAGATTTATTTAGTAATAAATAAATTATTTTATTTGAATATGCTGCTCTTTTATTTAGCCCTTTATTCAAGATTTTTTGTTTATTTATTTTTTGATAACATTTAAGTCTTTTTTTACCTCTTCATGTATAGAAACGGGATAGGCCTACTCTAAATCTGCACATTTTTATACATTTGCGTAATTACGTTTAAAAATTTGGCTCTTAGTAGCATATTTTATTTTACTACATATTTGTCTGTATTTTGCCTACCTAATTATTTCTCATTTATTATCATAGTCTTCATAAATGCATTAACAGGGTATTTGTGCAGGGCGTTTCAGACTACATTACCCACAATCCTTTCATGAGCACAGTCACGTGTGTTGGGTTTAAAATCACCACAGCAACGGGAGCGCGGAAGTGAAACCTGTTAATTTGAACAACCATTTGCACAACTATTTACATAAATAGTGCACAGCACCACTTATAATGAAAGCAAACGTGAAATCTTCACCTTTACAAAAAAGTGTGCAGCAGGTAAGTGCCTGTAATAGCTTTTTAAAACGAACAGGTGTGTGTTAATTATTCTGTCAATTTACATGTATATTTATATCAAAAGCCAACGATAAGTGGAGCAGACCGCGGGCCGAGGCCAGCAGGGTAAGTTTAGAGAATTAAGAAAAGCTTACAAACACATATAATAATTATCTGTAGAACCATGAGTTGTTCATTAATTATTTATGCAAGTTATTTAATAATCAAATATCTCACAGAGTTCCAGCGTTAAAGTTAGAGACCCTGCAAGACACGGAGGAGGAGGTGGGATAACAAGACATGATGCTGTGTAGTTTATTAACTTGATTATGAATCCTAGTGAATTTAATGTTACTGTACATGTCATTTTGAACAGCATTTCCCCATAATTCCAAAGGATGCTGCTGGCAAGATTGTCCCAGGAGATCTGACAGGGCTCTCCATGAGCTGGGGCTCTCCAGCCTCCACACAATCAAAGCAGGTGCTCATTTAAAATGATCTTAAATCACCTAAAAATGCAATTCTGTCATAATATACTCTTTTCTTCTTCTTCTGTGGAACAAAGAAAAATGATTTTGAAGTACTGCTATTTTTCTCCAGCGCAATTACAATGAACGAGGCTTTCAGGCTTCAAAGCTTACAGTCTGTTCCTCACATAAAGCATGTTTCTAAAACATGTTTTTTCCCCCCACATAATACATCTTTATATCTGCTGTATCAGTGTATTTTAGTATAATTGAGATACTATTACAGTTTTTATGAATATTTTGAATTATTTTTTATTTAGTATACAGTAAACAATATATAATTCTTATATGTATAGTTTTTGTATTTTATATGTTTTATATGTTTATCTATTTTTAAATATGTCTATTTAGTTTGTATAATTTTTAATTTCTGTTTTAGTGTGTTATTTTATAGTACAAGTTAAACTAAATGAAATAATGCCAGGCTGATTTTTTTTATTATTATTATTAATTTTTTTATTTTTTATTTCAAGTAACATTTTTTATGGTTTTAGTTACCTATAATAACCCTGCTGTATATAACTACAACTGTATGTAACTTCAGTGTTTAGGTTAAGTGTCTTGTGCTTTTCCCTCCCAGTGTTTTGCGACCGAGATGAAGGACTCAATTAAAAATCAGATGTCTGCTGTGGATAATGGAGAATCGCTACAGCTGAGCTACAGAGTCCAGACACAGAGAAGTCCACTGTCTAGTCACAAACCCAACCTAGATTCATCCCACTTCACCTGTAAAATCACAGCACAACCCAACTACAACCAGTCCAACACTGTACGACCAAACAGCAAGATGAGGGATGCGGTGAGTTCTGCTAACTTTAGCATTGAAATAAGCACAGAGGTCAGGATAGATCATTTTCACTTTATAAGTAAATTATATACAACACCCTGACATCACTGAAACACTTTCTGAAAGTTATAGTGATTTAATGTTGACAAAAACAATAGTATCATGTTTTTCATAGCTACATCATAGCTACATGTTTTTGACCAGAGTTTGTTGTCTCCCCCTGGAGGAGGGTGTTTGTTATGCTCCAGAAGTCCTATGTGAGCACATAATGTGATTGGATGATATATTTATGTGTTTGTGAGTAGGAGGAGCTTACCGAGGACAGGAAACTGCAAGCAGTAATTGAGCAGGTTATGGTGGATCAGCTGTCGAGGTCAGTATCTCTCTTTCTCTCTCTCTGTTCCATTTTTGTTCTCAGTTTGTGATGAGTAATAACATCGTGAGGTTTCTCTGATGCTGACGCAGGGCTGTCATTAGCGATCCGGAACAGAATGCTGTGTCTGTCAATCCCACGAGTGTCCCACCACGCTATAGGAGAACTCTTCACCACACTAAGTAAAACCCACACACATACATGACTCAGATACTAAACGCTCTCTTTCTCCCTTTCTGTCTCATACTCATGGATTTGGAGAAGGTCACAGTGGTTACGTCCCCATTTTCATTTTGATATTTTTGTATTTTTATACATAATAGATGTTTTTGCAAAGGAAAGCACCACTATTATTATTGCTCACACTGATTCAAACAAACTACTAATCTTAAACTTTGGCAGCCGCATATCTGCATGCAAAAAATCACTCTGGACACCTTCACAACCACATAGCAACACCTTTGCAACTACCCACAAGCACTCAATAATTGTGATGGCCAGTTTTGCAAGAACCACTCACATTATCTTTAGAAAATATAATAGCATAAAAGCATAAAAGTAAAGTTCTCAGTTAGAATCCTGGAATTGTGTTGTCCAACATAGGGAAGAATATACATTTCTAATATAATGTCAGTTTACATATTGATTTTACTACTTCAGATAAAAGCATCTGCTAAATCAATGTTTCCTAAACTTGGGGGATTTGAGAGGGAACTACAGGGGGTTCAAGAGTTAATGAAAGGCTAATAATTAATTAAAATGTAAAATTATGTGTTTCAAATAAATAATAAATAATTTAAAATGAAAACCAATCAAAATAAAACATTTACTAAAAGATAAAAGATTTTATTTGTTTACCTGTATTTCGGGGACCATTAATTGACATCAGAAAACTGTGAACATGCAAATGTGTTGATAAATTATTGAAATATTAAATTAAAACTATTTATTTTGAGTATTTGAGGTATTTTAAGTATTTTGGGTATTTTTGAGTAAATATTTTAGGTATAAATATTTACAAAAGGGTTCAGCTGACAAAAAAAGTTTTAGAACTATCTGTTGAAAGAGAAAGAAAGAAAGAAAGTACATGTTTAAAGCAGTGGTTTTGAACCTCAGTTTTACAATAAAAAAAAAATTACAGACTCATTCGACATAATTTTCACTGGTGCTGTCTTGATCCACCAATAGATAATTTTGCAAGGCTGCTGTTTGTTTGCACTTCATTTCAATTATCTGCTACTCGAAACTCTAATTAAATATCAATAACTCATCTAAAAAAAACATAAGTTACATTTACAGTAAGAAATTGAAAAAAGGAGGGGTTTTGTTGAACCCAAGGTGCGACAAAGAACTATTCTAGTTAAATCAAGTTCAAATTTGTCACCATTGCACAAAAAACACCCATTCACAAGCTTATATGTGACCCTGGACCACAAAACCAGTCTTAAGTTGCTGGGGTATATTTGTAGCCAAAAAAACATTGTATGGGTCAAAATTATAGATTTTTCTTTTATGCCAAAAATCATTAGAATATTAAGTAAAGATCATGTTCCATGAAGATATTTTGTAAATTTCCTACTGTAAATATATTAAAACTTAATTTTTGATTAGTAATATGCATTGCTAAGAACATCATTTAGACAACTTTAAAGACGATTTTCTCCATATTTGGCTAACAAACCATACATCAATGGAAAGCTTATTTGTTCAGCTTTCATATGATGTATAAATCTCAATTTCGAAAAATTGACCCTTATGACTGGTTTTGTGGTCCAGGGTCACATATTTTGCTTTTGGTAAAACTGTGATTTGTGCTGTTTTAGGTTTTTGTTTTATGTCTACAGAGTAAAAACTCGGATGTCTTTAACAGAGAACATCTTATCCAACAAGCTCTGCTTTCAAGCCAGGATTTTATCAAGGTAATCACAGCTACTTACTTACTTTTAACTTTTTTAGTGTTTTATTTTGTAATTCGTATGTGCTCGATATATAGGTGTGGACGTGAAGCGTGTCGAAAACTGATTGGCTTCTTTTTCACATGTGACCAAACACTGACCGTGTACGAGTACCGAAATTTTGGTAAAAACAGGTAAGGCTGAATGCTTTGCATTTATACAAATGCAACTCACACATACAGTGCCAACAAGGGTTTCTGCACCAAGTCATGTTTTGCTTGGGGATCAAATACTTATTTCACTCACTGAAATGCAAATCAATTTCTAACCTATATATAATGTGTTTTTTTCTGGATTTTTTGGTTGATATTCTGTCTCTATCCGTTAAAATAAACCTACCATAAAAATTGCAGACCCTTCATTTCTTTGTAAGTGGGCAAACTTACAAAATCAGCAGGGGATCAAATAAATATTTCCCCCACTGTAGTTTTCCTCTATATTTAGGTGTCTGAAAAGCTAATTGTTAATCAAAACTCTTTCAGATGGAACGCACTGCCCTTTATCACGCGTGGTGTGCATTTGAACAGAGGGAGGCCGTACTGCCTGCAGGACATCTCACAGGTTCGACACACTCATCATCTGTCACACACACACACAGACTAATATTAATTCATTAACACTCTGCCTACATCACCCAGGGTGCCGAGCTTCGTGAAAGGGCTCAGAGTGTTTCTTTTGCACAGAACTCAGTCTGGGGAAACTCTACATCATCTCTCTGAAGAGGAAATCAACGATCGAAACACGCTACAGGAAATTCAAGGTTAGTACTTAACACATGCCTTTCTCTTACACACAACCATTTCTTATTGAAATGCATAAATATTCATCCAGAATGTTTCTCACCCACACAAACCTGTTTATAAGGTGATGTCATTTTCAATGTTAAAATTGGAACTGTCAATTTTTAATCAGATTAATTGCATGACAATCAATCAATCAATAAGGTCTATAAGATTTTTTGTTGTTTTTGAAAGAAGTCACTTATGCTCACCAAGGATGCTTTTGTGTTAAAAAACAACAACAAAAAAAACAGTAAAATTGTGAAATATTATAAAGTAACTGCTATCTTTTTTTAACATATTACATTTAAAATGTAATTTATTCCTATGATGCAAAGCTGAATTTTCAGCATCATCACTCCAGTATTCACTGTCACATGATCCTCCAGAAATCATTCTAATATGTTGATTTGCTGCTCAAGAAATATTTATTATTATTATCAATGTTGAAAATACTGTAGTTGTGCTGCTTAATATTTTTGTGATTTGACAGCACTTGTTTGTAAATATAATTGTCCAATTATATGTACAAACCAAATCAAATTTATCAATCTGGTCTTGCACCATGAGAATGACATTTTTAAGATGTCCTGTGAAATTAAAAACCTTTAAAAACACATATTGAGTTACTTGAAATGACACACTTCACCTTAAAGTGACTGTGTACTCTTAGGGCTACATTAATAATAATTAATTAACCAGCCACAGAATGCTTGAATTGGAATCCAGCGTTCTGATTGGCGGATGTTTTGCAGGTGCAGTGTGTGATAGGCTGAAGGGACATGCGGTCCAAACCCTGATCAATCTAGGAAGAGATTTACATCTAAAGTCTGATAGTATTCAGCAAAAAGAGCTGCTCAGACGATCTCTGATGGAGCAGCTGTGCCTCACTCAGCAGGTTAAGAGAAATAAAATCATCAATTTTTGCATTTCCCCCAAATATCTATCTATCTATCTATCTGTCTGTGTCTGTACAGCAGAAATGATGAGGCTGTAGGAAAGCAGCAGGCATGTTGATGTAGGACATTATGTGAGCGTGTTGAGTCGTTACGTTAGCGTGTGCCCTGTGTGACAGGACTTCGAGGCGGTGTGGAGGATTGTGAGTCGGCGTGCGGAGGGGCGGGTGCACCCCGCTGATGTGATGCGTGCCGTTACCGGGGAGATGAGCGAGAACAGAAAAGCCGTCTTCCTGAAGGTAACAGACCAGCCGGACTGCTTTCGTCCTCCAGAGGACGCCCTTGAGCTCTGTGATTTATTGAGTTTCCATTCTGGCCATTTGCTGCTGTTTTGAATGTTTGTATCTTTCGCTTTTTTAGGTTTATGTAAAGCTTGACCCAAATAAAACCGACTCCATCTTCCTCAGCGATATTGAAAAATTCTATAGAGGCAAACAAGAGTTTGACGCTGCACTCGGTGAGCCACTGATCACTTAAGTCTCTTGCTCACAGACAATAGTATCTTAGTTGTGTTTATTCAGTGTCATCAATATTTCATGACAAACATTGAGTGTTAAACCTGTGGCACTTCAGTATTGATTTTCAAAAAGGCTGCATAGAGTTCATTTTACAGATACGCTTATTGCGTAAGCGTATCTGAGATTCACTCTTGCAACAAACTTACAAGAGTAATATTACTGCATAGGCCACATGGATGATTGATGTTTATGAATTTATTACCATTCTCATGTCGAACTGTTGACAGAAGCCGATCTGAATCCTGACCTTCTGGCCTTCGTACGGGAAGCAGGAAAGGTCACCAAGACCGTGTCCTACGCTGAGTTTGAGGACTATTATGAGGGTCTGAGTATTGAAATCCCTGATGATGAAGAATACATCAACAATCTGAGAGCTACGTGGAGTATCTGAGAGCATCTGCCTTGTTTTTGGAAGGACACTTTCTGAATATGAGTGAAATATTGAGCTATTATGTTTGTTAATACCGTTTGTCACTATATATTACTCTTCATATTATAATATTTATAGTATAGAGTGTTGGTATAGCACAGTGTAGAGTACAATTAAAAATTTCAGGGTCAGTAAGATTAATACTTTTATTCAACAAGGATGCATTAAATTGATCAAAAGTGACAGTAAAGACATTTATGTTACAAAAGATTTCCATTTTAAATAAATGCTGTTCTTTTGAACTTTCTATTCATCTTGATAAAATGTATCACAGTTTCCACAAAAATAGTAAGCAGCACAACTATTTTCGACTTTGATAATAATAATAAATGTTTCTTGAGCGGCAAATCAGCATATTAAAATGATTTCTTGAGGATCATGTCACACTGAAGACTGGAGTAATGATGCTGACAATTCAGCTTTGCATCACAGGAATAAATTACATTTTAAATGGATTAAAAAAAAGAAAATTGTTAATTGAAATTGTTTTAATATTTCACTATATTACTGTTTTTACTGTATTTTTGATCAAATAAATGCAGCCTTGATGAGAATAAGATACTTCATATTGATAAATTTAACTACTCTTTGGAGACAGTAAAGACATTTATGTTACAAAAGATTTCCATTTTAAATAAATGCTGTTCTTTTGAACTTTCTATTCATCTTGATAAAATGTATCACAGTTTCCACAAAAATAGTAAGCAGCACAACTATTTTCGACTTTGATAATAATAATAAATGTTTCTTGAGCGGCAAATCAGCATATTAAAATGATTTCTTGAGGATCATGTGACACTGAAGACTGGAGTAATGATGCTGACAATTCAGCTTTGCATCACAGGAATAAATTACATTTTAAATGGATTAAAAAAAAGAAAATTGTTAATTGAAATTGTTTTAATATTTCACTATATTACTGTTTTTACTGTATTTTTGATCAAATAAATGCAGCCTTGATGAGAATAAGATACTTCATATTGATAAATTTAACTACTCTTTGGACTGGCACATGCTAACAAGTTTTAATTCATAAATGTTTAAAAATGTTAAATGACTGTTAACTTGAGTAACAATTTGTATTGATTTTATTTATCTACCATAATATCTGTACATATACAAACCTTAATATGAAAGGCTATGTAAAAAAGAAAATTCACAGATGAATCATGTGTCCAATATGGACATATATGCATGCATGGCATCAAAAGGCTATTTGTGGAAGGGCTCCCTCTGTGTCAATGGCCATTAGACAGTCCGTTCCCAGATTCATTAGAGTAGGTGTGTGTGTAGTCTTCCTCAGAACCCTCCTCATCCTCCTCTTCATCGCTGCGCTCATCGCCCTTCAGCTAAAGAGAATGAAAGAGAATTAATCTTGTGCATTTAATCTGCTTGTGTGAACGTTTTTACATACAAACACATTTACTTTTTAATAAACTGATTTTTTTTTTTTTTTGCTGTTTAATACGTGAAGAAAAGTCCAACCACTCATTAACTGTAGTAAAATCACTAAAATGCACATACTGCTTTATTTGTTATCTTATATGAAGAACAATGGATACTCACTTTGCCGAAAATAAACTTTTTGACCATGCGGAGAATCACAGAAGCCCAGAACACGTGCAATAACAGCAGCACCACGAGCATGACGTTAAAGAAATAATAGCCGAAAAAGGGTTCAAACTGGTCCAGAGGATACACCCACGTACAGTGGATCAGCCTGTACACACGACACACACACACACGATTTAACAAATGTAACCCTAAAATCTCCCACTCATTTACCTCTGTCACATAACTTACCAGAAAGGAAAAATGATGAGTCTGGTTACCATGAAGACCAGAGCGAACACCACAAAGATACTGTTGCAGGTCGTCTCCCATCCAGCATAGTTAAACATCTTAGCAGACTTAGAAAAACAGAAAAATGAAAACCTTTAACACAAAACATATATACCCCTGTACATATAAGTTTGGGTTGGTAAGAGTTTTTAACAGTTTGAATGAAATCTTGTGCTCAGCAAAATACAGTAAAAACATAAATATTGCAAAATGTAATTGCAATTTAAAATAACTTTTCTATTTGAATATATTTTAAATATAATTTATTCCTGTGATACAAAGCTGAATTTTCAGCATCATTAAAAATCATTCTTCAAAAATCATTCTGATATGCTGAAATAGAAATATATATCTACTACTAGAAAAAAAAATCTCCTATAAACACAATCATCTCCTTTAGTGTTCCACAGAAGAAAGTAAGTCATACAGGTTTGTGACAATGTGAAGGTAAGTAACTGAATGACGACAGAATTTTAATTTTTGGGTGAACTATCCTTCCCTTTAAGACATGTTGAACTCTTCTTTCACTGTTCAGCTCTCTCTCACCTCGAGTAGGACATCGGATGTGTCATGCACCAGCATAACCAGTGTGCCAATGCGGATGTAGTTGGCACACCAGGAGAAGGACAGCAGTGTTAGTGTGGCCCAGTGATGGACCAACTGCTCTTTAAAGTCCTACAAATTGACACAGAGAGAAACAGAGCTCCACAAACCTAGACAGACATATCTCTCAAGATATGACAACTTCATACTCATATCAATTTTTTTCAGTTATTTACAAATTTCATACAATTTCTCCAAAAGCATATTATTTTAATGAATGTAAAACAACCGTTCATTGAACTTTATGCACTGAATTGCATGAATTTTTGCTTGCTGATTGTTTTATGACATTATTAGCAGTGCTATCTGCAGGCTAGTTGAATAAAGGCCCGTTCACACCCAGCACGATAACTATAAAGATATAGTTCTAAAAATCGTTCTCAAAATTAAAGAATAGCAGAGTGCTTGATGTGACTTTACTAATTTTATCTCATAGTCATACATATTTTTTATGATTGTTAATAATAATAGTGCATGCTTACCTTACGTTTTACATCTGCAGCCACACTGAACAGTAAAGAACCATAAAAACTCATCTCAATGATGTAATACCAGTACTGAGAGTCCAGCAGTGACTGTACACACACACACACACACACAAAACAAACATTTAAAAACCAACCGCCATACAAACACATGCTTGCACAAACACAACCCTCCCAGAACAACATGCAAATATTAAGACTGGTTTTCACTGTACTACGTACAGTATATTCGTTTTTGCTTTTAAAACACTCGAATGTAATGTTTTTTCTTTTTCTAACTTTCTTTTTTTTTCTTAACTTACTTGTTTGGGAAATCCTGCCCACACTTCCCTTAGATCATAAAACCATGGTTTCTGTGGCACAAAACAACACAATTCACAGTTTATTGATTTATTTTTAAAACCAAATAACACAAATAAAATAAACACTAAAGTATTGCAGTCTGTGTTGAGGAGTTTTCAGATTCTTTCCTCAAGTTGCATCGTTACGCCAGTAGGTGGCGTCAAGTGAGTGAATCTTTGAATCATTCGAATCAACAGATTCACTTCAGAAAGAAACACCACTACGATGTGTACTCGGAGATACTCGACGATTGATTAAAACAGTTCACCGGTGAAGCAAAAATATTCAGACTTAACTGTCAATAATTGTGTCTAAAATGTAAGTTACTCATCATTACCTTCTTGTTTATTGAACTGTTGTTTAAAAGCAACATCGTAGTCTACTCAGAGACTGTTGGTCTGAATATCTCCACAGCTGTGATAACCTGCACGTTTGCTCTTGTGAAATAGTTTAATTATAAGTTCTTCAAAACAACAAATTTATTTATGTGTTATTAAAAACCCAATTCAAAAGAGCCCACCCCATAGGATAATTCTCTACGTACCTAAACCCTTGATATGGTGATATGGGATTACATGCCTACATTGAATACGTTAGTATAGTAACGTAATAGTGATGCTTGTCTTAACAAGTTAATGTGTGTGTGTGCAGGGCCTGTCCATGCCTGTTATTGTGCCCGTTTATGGATCTTTCTACCAGGCTGGAGCTGTTTTCAGGTGGGAAAATGTTACTAATTACCCCTTTAAGCATTTCTCACAAACACACATGCTGATTCAAGGTCTCTCCTGAGAATCTCTGCATGTGCTGTAACACACACACACACACACACACACAGGCACGCAGCCGTTTGGAGGTCATTCAGATGTTCAGATACAGCCTGAGGTTTGTATATACATCAAAAAATCACTTACATCATGTAAAGCCAGCACTCCTCCGAAAGACGAACACAGATAAAAGGCAAACCGCCAACTACAGAGAGGAAATACTATTGTCAATAACAAACATACACGTTTGAAAACGGTTAAAAGGTCAAATATAGCCAAATACAAATGAGTCAATCAAGAAAGTTTGTTTAGTGTGTGTAAATATACCTGGCTTCTTTGAATTTCTTCAGTAGTCCGGGTCTGTCTTGGTTCCTCCGTCTGCGGAACCAGCGCTCCACCTGCCTTTCTGACCAGCCCAACTTTTTACACACACCTTTTATATCTGCCTAAGTAAATGACATACACAAACATTACTAGACACATAAACATCATATGTCAAAATGTGCTGGCCCTACATATACTGGTGAATAGGACATATTTTTCTATTAATTGTTGAAGCCTGCTTATATAATGCATTACAAAGGTACACTGTAAAAAATATTTTTTGAAATTGTAAATAAAACCAAATTATTAAAGCATGTTTTTACAACAAAATATGTTTTCAGTCTTTCAAAATTTCATGTTTAATTCTGTGTGTTGTTTGCCATTCTTTGTAAATATTTGTGTTATATCAATCAATTTCTCAGTGAGAATCGTTTCAAAGCCAATTTTTTCAGTGTTTGTAATACCTTATACATATTGTGAGACATTATATATTTTCATAAATAACTGAACTACTATTATAATAATACATTATAGTATGTGCCTACACTCAACTTAAATCAACCTTTATTTATAAAACACTTTATTTATAATACACATGGTTCCAAAAGAATCTAATCCATTTTAAAACATAATATTTGGTTTTAATAACATGTTTTAATCACTGATCTATATAAATGATTATTTTTGAGGGTATTTTCACAAAAACATGGCATATATTTCTTGCTAATTATTCTTAATTGTGATTAAGAACATCAATCGTTCAGAAATGTTGTATTATTATTATTCATTAAAATAAGCCTAAATGGAAGTTAACAAAGATTCATATTTTGGGGGAAATGTGTAATTTTCAAAACAATACATAATGTAAAAAAATCTTAAAGGTCCTTACATTTTTATTTATATATATTTTTTACTTTTTTCTTTTTTACCACCTATTTTTCTTCTGATTAAATGCATTATATGAATGCATTAAAATGCATGTTTCGGGGGTTACCTGTGTTGGATGTTTAGAGTGTGTATTGTAGTATTTTTCCAGTACGGGGTTGTGTGACGCTCTCTTGCGAATTTTGTCTTTAACCCCAAGAGCCTCAGCGAGTGGCACCGCGATCAGCCTGTTGAATGAGGGAGAGGCAGCGAGACAGAGTCACACCTTGATCTGCTGTTAACCAGAGACGTTCACTGCACTTCAGCAATTATAAGAACATATGATACATGGTGTTTTCACCAGACTTATTAATTATCTTAAGCAGTAAAGCTTCCTTGACCAACTGGCTTTACCAGCTCAGTTTTCCTGATGAACAGCATGAATATACAATTCCACCAGCACTATTCAGCAAAAACCAGCATGTAAATTTATGCTGATGTAAGCTCGTCTTTTCAATAACATTTAGCTTGTGTGTGTACCTTTCATAGAAAGCTCTTAAGCCTAGCAGCAGGACTGCTACAGGTAGAATGATGTACAAATGGGACACACGGGCATAGACACGCCCCTCACTGTCCTGTAGGTCCACCCATGTCACCGGCCTCGGCAACCACAGCCGATCCCACCAAAACCACTCACTAAGCATCGCCCTGTGAAAAACACACAAACACAGCAACAGCATTTACATGCATTCATTTAGCAGATGCTTTTATCCAAAGTACCTACAGTAAAAAAAAAAAATAGAATATTGATGAAGAAACAATGGAAAGCCATGCTTGTGAGTAACAGAGTTGTGTGCCATTCAAATCTAAAAGAGAATGCATTTCATGTTTCTCAATTTGAATTGGAAACATGATGCAGAATTGGAATTCAAATCTGTAATTTAAAGGGGTCATATGATGCTGCTAAAAAGAACATTATTTTGTGTATTTGGTGTAATGAAATGTGTTTATGCATGAAATCGCATCATATGACCCCTTTAAATGTATGGAAGCAGAGAATGTGAATTGAATGAACTGACATGCAAATAAACATGCTCATGTAACTGTAAATTTGAACTAGAAAAGCAAAGTTTGCCAAGACAGACTTTGAAAAGGCTTCACAGTCATGAAATGTATAGGCCTTACAGATGGACAAACATAGATAGATAGATAGATAGACATGGTTTTAAAACATAAAAATGTGTTTTGTTGGTATAAATCAATCCATTTAGGTGGATACATTTGGGTGATTTTAAATAATATTTCTTAAATAATGATATTAAAACCAGTTAATTTAGATGTTTTTATGTTATTTTCTCAGTGATAGATGGATGGATGGATGGATGGACGGACAGACAATAGAATATTTGGCATTTTCCCAGGCTGTTGTAGTGTTATGCAGTAGCTCCTGTAATAGGATACATACCTGAGCACAATACACAATAGAGACAAATGAACACAGACACCTGCAAAACTTACTGGAAATTTCTGTTTGCTAGTTTCTGTACCACTTCAGGACCATAAATTTAGTCCTTCAAAATCCAGAGGCTTTTTGCAGTGAAGACTTGTTTAACAGTGTCAGAAACATTAGCGGCAGACTTTATTAATGAAAGATAATTGACATGCAAATACTGAAATCTACAATAGCATGCAGGAACTGATTGTGGAAAGAGAGTTCAAAACATGTTTGAACAGCTCTAAGCAGAGCCAGTTATGAGTCTCACTGGGAGTATCCGACTGCAGTACGGATCTGGACTTATATAAAGTCCTTCAGACCCACTTTTAACAATAGTATCTAATCAATCTTGTATTACACATAAGACAAAAGCAAAACACTGATTCAAGTAGTATTTTGTTAGAGCGAAAGCAGAGGAGCTCAAGTTACTGCATGCATTCTTATAGTAAGTAGTGACTGTTTATTGTTACCATGACAAACAGACATATAACGTCCCAAAGACTGACTGAGAAACACATGTCAAACAGAAACAAATGCATACCAGATTTGTCCTTTTCTTGTTTGTACACACTCTTTTCTCTCCTCCTGTTTTCCTGCTTTCTCTGTTGTAATTCTGTTCACACACACCTTTAAGTAGATCCTCCAGAGTTGTGCCCAGTCCTGATGAATCCGCTAGGTAGCGAACTTTCTCTCTCTCTCTCTCTCTCTCTCTCTCTCTCTCACACACACATACACACTTTCACTGCATACCTCAACCCCCCACAAAGAGCTCATTATTGAACCGCCTGTGTGTGTGCCTTGAAAGGGGGCCAGAGAACTGGATATGTAGGAGGGGCCACAGTCTCCTCAGGTATAGTCAAAGAAAGGCAGAGTCAGAAGGAGAGAGAGGACATGAACCTTGAAATATTGCATGCCCTAAACAGGTTAATAACTCACAGGTTGAATAAGAGAAATGTTCTTTCTCTTTGTTGTGACATTCTTACTTGGCAGTGTTTTAGTTCTTATTTACATTTATGCACCTGGCTGGGTATGCTTTCATTCAAAAGGGCTTACAGTGCGGTCAAGCTTTACGTTTTGTTTTTGTTTAGTTTTTTTAATCAGTGTGTGCATTCCCTGAGAACCAAACCTGCGACCTTGGTGTTGTTCGGGTCATGCTCTACCAGCTGAATTACAGGAACACTGCTACTGGTTCTTGGTAACTTGTGAGTGATTTGGTGTGAAAGCATCTACTTTAGCCAAAATCTTACAGGAATGTGTACAGGATTCCTGCTGGATCATAATTTGGAACCAACTGAAAATTATACTACTGATTTTTTTTTTTTACAGGACTTCAACAAAACACAAACCAGAACCTGTATCTTTGAGAACACATACTGTAGTTTGGGTTTTTATTCTTAGCAGTCAGATAAAATGCCCATGTAAGACATTAAAAGTAATTGAAAGAAAATTGTTTTTAAACTCCTACAGCGCGCCCCCTGTGGGATTCTTAACTGTACATTACCAAGACATAGTTCTTGTGATGCCCCAGTCAAAATGTTTAAAGAATTTCTTTGGATCATAATTTGGAACCAATTTAAATAGATTCCAGTGGAACTTAACCAAACTGAAAATCCTACAGTATCCTTGACCTCCTACTGGATATTGTGTAATCTTTATCAGAACATGTCGTACTACTGGATAGATAAAGGACAAAGGAAAAAGAGAGATAACGATAAGGAAATCCTACTACTCTTTAAATTCCTTTTAATATCCCACAGAGACATATTATTCTAATGATAATCAATCATAATAGTGCTGTTAGTAACTAGATCTAGTTTTTAATTTCAATTGGTTTATGTTAAAGTTGGTTCCAAATTAGGATCCAGTAGGAATCCATTCTTAGAGGATTTTGACAAGTTATTAATGCTTTTTATATTTATATTTAGACACTTTAAAAATGAGAACATTTCAGATTGTGAAATTTGATTCTTGAGAAAAGTCCTATTGGATCCTTAGGACTGGTTCCTTTTGACATTTCCGTAAGATTTTCATTAGGGAAAAGTCCTGTATATGGTAATGCAGGACTGAGAAATCTTTACTTTATGGAATATTGTGAAGGTGCGAATTACTGGCTCCACCTGTACTTACTATGCATGACTTGATTCTGACAGTCCTTTGTCTTACTGGTGTCCCAGCCCTCAGTGTCTTTTCGTGTAGGTTTGCTGTCTCCATCTTGTGGTGGTCGAAAATACAGCATTTAGAGAGTCAGTATACAGCAGAGGGTCAAAGATGCATGATGCAAAAAGCCCCTGGTGGTAGTTGCTGTAACTACAACATTATGAGGGATAAAAGCACATTTTCCATTGACAGACATTCAAAAGTAGCAGTGCATTCTGACAAACCATGCTATAGCAAACAAACAAATAAATAAATAAAATAAAACAAACTTCTTCCTTTCCTCTTTTTATTATGAACAGTAATCATATTTTTTCATTATAATATCAAAATATTGTCAGTTTCTCAAGACCTCTAGAAATAACATGGACGTGAATGTTCTACTTGACTGCTGTTTGTAACCATTCTTAGCTAATTGATCCCTGTTAGCACAATGCATATCATACACACCTGCCATGCCACATAGATCTGAATACACAGAGGCCATGCCCACATTGCAGCTAAATACAGCTGTCAACTCCAGTTGCTTTAATAGTTCACCCCAATATTTGAGTTTGTTTGTCACACAAGCTGTTGTATGGCTTCAGAATATAGCATACGAGTCGTCTAGTCTGCTTTTATGGTGCTTTTTGTCTTTTATAGAATTTGTAAAGTATAAATAGTCATTCACTTTATTACATCAAAGAGAGACGCCTGGACACTCAACATCATTTCTTATTTTGTGTTCCAGAGATGAAAGAAACTAATATTGGCTTGAGCGACATCACGTTGAGTAAATGATGGCATTATTTTCATTTTGGGTGAACTAATCCCTTAATCCTGTTCTGTACACACAGAGTTTGTTTATTAGTGACATCTAATGATGCATTAAAAATGGCCAGACACGAATACATCTCAGTACGCTAATATTAGTTTGCGGAAAAATAGAAAACACCAAACAGGCTAAACTGCTGGCATGTATCTTTACAGCTGTGAGACATTAACTATTGCTTGTTTGGAGTGGTAGGATTGACACTTGTATTCCGTACACAAATGGAGCGATAACTTAGCTATTCATTCCTGCAAATAAATGCATTTGTCACTTCAAATCTTGGCAGTGTGAACGTTGCCTGTATGCATTCATACCTTTTGTCCCCCGTTAGTGAGGAACAACTTTAAAAGTGACGATTGGGTCTAAATCCCTGAAAACCTCTTCACATTGAATATAGCATGCTTTAGCTGTGCATTTTTTTTTTTACATTAGCTTTAGCTGTGCTAGCATAGTGCTAAATGGGATTATGTAAAATACTACAGTGTATTTGCAATGTACAACGTAATTGGCTACGAATCCATTTCAACATCACATTTCTTTATCATGTCATGAGCGTGCTGCCAAGCTACGTGCTAACTTGCCATATGGATGAGACACTACAGATGTTGCCACCAAAGACAAATAGACAATTCCACAAACAAGTTGGCTCATTCTGAAGCTGACGTATTGTGTTAATAAGTTCACATTTAGTTATTATTCTGGTTAAGTACATGTTAGCAAAACTCATGAAAGAACACACCACGAAATGAAAGTTCCACTTGCTGAGTAACAAATCGTATGGACTGCAAAGCCCTTTGGCCCATATTCCTAAGCCTCTCTCTCTTCTCACCTGTTCTGGTTCAAGAGGTCAGGTTAATGAGATCTGGTGTGTGTATATCTGCTTATGTCTGTACAGGAGTTTATATGTGAAAGAGAGAATGGCAAGTCACAGTATAAGACAATGTTTAAGAGTCATCGAGCCATGTCAAATGGCTCCAGAAGAACACCCAGAATGCACAAGTCTGCACTCGGTCCTCCAATAAAGTTGGTGATTCTGTGCAAAAGAAGTCCCCCTAGTTAACCAACCAAGTGAACCTCCACCAAGCCATCAACAATTGATCTACATCCAGAGTTACTGAAGATGCTTGTTCAGTCACCATTGAGAAATTAAAGATGAGTTGTTGATGGCATGGGTTGCCTGGCACTGAGAATGGTGATCGGATGCAAGGTGCTGAAAAGGTGGAGTGTTGTTCCACTTCATCTTGTCCCACTCATATGGGAGTGTTACGTTTGAGATCACTGGGTGAGGGGGGGATCTGTTGACTGAGGTGTGTGAAGGTGGTGGAGTGACTAGGTCTGGTCTTCGTCTCCCCAGAAGTCTCTGCGCCTCTATACTTCGGAGGAAGAGTCTGGCATCGGCCCTTAACTTTCGAGCCTGGATCAGGAGGTGGAAGCCCTTTCGTTGCACTTCCCATCAGCTCTGGTTTGGAGGGAGGCCGTGGTAGTCCTGTTGACTGGCTGCCCACAAGCTCTGGTTTCGAAGGAGGACGTGGCAAGACTGTCGAAAGGCTGCTAGCAAGCTCCGGTCTGGATGGCGGGCGAGGGAGCGCGATGGAATGGCTGCTCGTGAGCTCTGAATCCAGTGAATCTGAGACAGACATTTGGCTTTCAGAGGGCTTGGTTTTAGATGGTCCTCTAGAGACCATTCGGGTGAGCTCACTAGAGGATGGAGGAACTTTCTGGTCGAGATGTGGGAATGTTGTCGAGTGGCTAGGTCTGGTTACATGCGCTTCAGCTTCAGGTCCTCTGTGCCTTGGCGGAAGAGTTCGGCAACGGCTCTTAGCTCTGGAACTTGGGTCTCGAGGTGGAGGTTCATTCGAGTCGAACTCTCGGTGCCGTGGTAGTGAGCAGGTTTTGATTGAATGAATGGACTGGTTTGAACATGCTAAAGGTGTGGTGGGTGATTCATCATGACAGGCTATCTTAGACAGGGACTCTGAAGTTGTATTGAGACTTTCACAGGTCGAAGGTTGAGGCCTATCAGGCAGATCACTGGTGGATGCGATGGGTTCCTCTGCTGATTGTTCCTCAAGCTCTTCCTCCTCTCCGTTGGTCACCTGTAGTTCTTTCAGCTCTTCATCTGGCTGGCTTAGCAATACCCCACTGCAGACAGGCAGCTCCTCCGATGATCCTTCCTCTAGACACTTGATGACTACATCATTGTTAGTAGTTGTCAATGGGTGTGACTGGGTGCATTGCTTGTCTGCCTCCTCGGTGAGCAGAAGATCCATCATGAGTGCTTTCTCTCTCTTCAACTGCTCCTTCAGAGAACGAGGCACATCTGGGATCAACCATGCCACCAGCATACTGAGGAACATGGCCAAGTTCTACAACACAACAACATACAGAATCAAACACGCAGTCCTATTTTATAGGAATATTCTGGGTTAAATACAACTTAAGATTCAAGTAATTTGGATTTGTTTCTCAGTTTGCAAGAACATAAGAAAACCCTTGTACAATAATGCACTTTTATAATAGAAGTTTGTGGGAAGTGTTAATCTTGTCAATGAAATGTTTGCTGACCAAGGTTTTTAAAAAAATTATTTTTATTTTTTTTTTCATCAACAATATCAAAGTAAAACATTAATTAAAACATGTTTTTTTGCAGGTTTTATGCTGATAAATCTAATGTTGAACATGGGAATGAAATGTTTATATATTTTTCAAATATTTGGTCTATTGTAGTTTGACACATTTTTGTTATTTTGCATATTATTGTCAAAAAATGCCATTAACAAAAATAAAATAAAAAGCCTTTTTAATAAAATAAAAATAAGAAGATGGATTAAAATGTATGCATATTAAATGACGAAATATTGATTTAATTTAAAGGACATTTTTATCATAAGACAGTTCCAAATGATTGAGATGAAAACTGTGTAAAAATGATCACTGCCTATGGGGCATGTTGGATTTAAAACTGAATCATGCAGCATTATTTATTCATTTATTTAGTTAGCTTTATTTATACTTGGCTTTACTGCAATTATATGAATTCTTCATTAAGAATTTTTATAATACATATATACATATTAGGTGGATTAATTTCTGGTTAAGCATTTATTTATGTAAATACCATTTGTGGAATTTGCTCTATATGCATATGGATTTCTTAAATTAGCATGTTCATCTAATCTGTCAATCAAATTTAAGGTTAATAGGCCACTGCTGCTTTTATCACTTAGGTGACAGTTCTTCCGGCATCCCCCGCCTCCACTTTATATCTAATATTTCAGCTCTATTTTAATCTCTTACTAGAAGTACAAAGGAGGGGAATTAAAGCTTGAGCCCCCTCAATGTAGAATGAAAACTAAATCTGCTTGCCTTTATCACGCAAAGATTATACTGACATATGAAGTCATTAAAATACTTTAGAGATATTTACATTACAACCCTTCTTTGTATCATTGCATGGATATCATGTAAATGAGACCGGGATGACATGGTCATGACTTTATTATTTTTTTTAATGGTAGAGAGAGCTTAAGTTGTATTTAACTTGCAGTGTTCATTGAACAACAAGAAAAGCAGTTTAACAAAGTCTGACCTGGAAAAAAATGACAAAAGCCAGGCGTGCAGCGAGCACAGACCAGTACTGCTTAGAAAGCTGGTAAGATTCAGGAGACCAAGGTGGATCTCGATAGTCTTTGTACCTGTGAAGACGAATTGTTGAGGAGAAAGAACAAATGGTATCAGATCATATAGGCGAGCAGAGTTCATGAGTATGAGTGTGTTGCATGTGTGTCTTGTGTACCTGCAAATACGGAGTTGTCTGTCAAAGTCGGTGTCATGCGGGACAGTGCCAGGTTTAAAGTTCCTTGTGTTGAAATAAGCCAGTGTGTGGTTGGTATAACCATGCATGGTGCCTGTCTCACTGTACAAATACTGATACACCATCCGAGGAATGAACTCAGATGTAAAGGAGATCACAAATGCCTTGGAGGAAAGAGAGACAGAAAGAAGAAAAACCTTAAAATCTCTGCACGCAATGAGATAAATCATACTAAACACAGCCAGCAACAAGTCAAAATCTTAACACTCACATTTGTAATGACAGCAAACTTGCTGATTCCACTCAAGATGTTGTACCATATGCCTGGGAAAGGGAAGATAAATATGACAGTGTGAACTAGATTAAATAACAGTTATGTTAAGTGTAACCATGAGTAAGTCTGTGCATATTTGCTACAAAAATTCATACCAATCTCTTTAGCACTGACTGCATCAGGTCTGCGTATTTCAGTGACGAATTTTGCCGCATCTAGTCGGATTTCAATGACATTATTAAGCAGAGCGAAGACTGGTGCCAGCGGGAAGGAGGCCACAAAAAGTGTGACAAATCCATACTGAATAACTGCAGACAAACAAACACACACATACACCAATGTCCTTAATCAAACCCAATTCCTCAAAGTCATCGCAGACATCCTTAAACACCATCGCTAAACCTCTTCAAAGGAAAAACTAATAATAGAGTGTATAGAGCAGATGTTGGCATCCATTTTGATATTTTTTATATTTCTTGTTAATCACCAATCCACTAGTGCTTCCCATACGGCGGTTTGACTACAGTGAAGGATTACTGCAAGAGTTACGTACGTTACTTGCCATGCAGATTTGGGGATTTCAAAATTAACAACTAAATAAAATAATACATGTAATATTCCTCTTTCTTTGTGACAGAAGGTTACCGACCACTGTCAGAGTCTCTGAAGTTGTAGTTGTAGTAGAACTTGTGATAAATAGTAAAGCAAAGAAAACATATCAAGTGACCCACAGAATCGGCTCAGTGGTAACTGTTAATCAACATGACTGATCCAGTCTACAACTACAGGGTTAACCCGATTGACATATCTGTCATAGGTCATTGTCAATATGATACTGTTGTATTGATTCCTTCAACCAAGCTGTGTCTATGCTCTCTCCATATCACAAAGCTTAAGGTCTGTTCACACCAACCCAAACAAATATTTGGTCCGGTTTTCAAATTGTCTGCTCAGACCAAGGCATAAAAAACAACTGATGGTCTAAATGAAAATGGACAGATCCATTCTCACAGGGCAGAAACCCTTTAAAGGTCCCCTGAAATGCTTAGAAACACGCAGCGTTACTCTATGTGTTGACGTCATTTTAACTGAAACAGGAAGACAGGGCGGGACATATCAAGTAGCCCCGCCCCTTTTTAAAATAGCCAATAGCATTCGTTTATATCACATCTTAGATTTCATGGGAACTTTAAGCCATAAGTTAGGGGAAGCAATTCCGACAGCTGGATTGCTCACCATCAGATTCTGTTCCCCCCATGTTTCTTATACAAGGAGATTATAAGATTTTTCAAACTGATACAGGTTATAATCTATCCCCATTTGTGACAGAATCAACTACTTTTAAGTAGTTACATCAACATGTCTCTCCATGGAGGTGGGAGAACAGATTCCAACAGATGGATTGGTTGGCATCAGATTCTGTTCCCCCCATGTTTCTTATACAAGGAGGTTCTAATATTTATCAAACTGATACTGGTTAAGATCCTTCCTCATACAGGATAGAATCAACAACTACATTAACATCTCTCACCCTGGAGTAGGGCGAACATATTCCAACAGATGGATTGCTCCCCAATATTTCCTATACTAGGAGGTTCTAATGTTTCTGAAAAAGATACTGGTTAAGATTCATCCCCATATGGGATAGATTCAACAGTTTTTAAGCATCTATATCAACATGTCTCTCCATAGTGGTGGGGGAACAGATTCCGATAGCTGGATTGCTCACTGTTGGATTCTGTTTCCCCCATGTGTCTAATACAAGGAGGTTCGCTTAGCAAAATACATCAAGTAGTGGTTTTATGCAACAGCAGTGTAAGGCCCAGCTTGGAAGAACTCTCCCTGATTGCAATGACTCTCCCAACCTCTAGTTGGCACTAACTAGTAACACTCCCCATCATTTCGCTTACACTGGTTCTATGCAATAACACTCCTAGCCACTAGGTGGCCCTAGCTTCTGTTGATAGATACATCACTACTCATTAGGACTTGAATGCCCCCAGCCGTGTGTCTTTACCCAATTAATGTTGGCCTATTTAAGCGTGCCCCATTTGCTCACCTGTGTTCAGTCTTGAGCCTACTACGCCTGTGTTTCCTCACCACCTAAGCTAGTTTATTGAGATTTTGGATTTTGCCTTTTGCTCATCTTTTATTTCTTGCATTTTTCTATGGAAGCACGGCTTCCCTTTTGTTGTACTTTTGAACTTGGACTGCTCCAGTAAAGCTTTTGTTCAGTTATCTAAGTCTCTCTGTTATGCTTCTGCCCTTGGATCCCTCTGTCGACTGTCATCCACTATAGCACAGTGGTAGAGGAGACAGCTCGGTTGCCTAGCGGACCCGAGTTCGATTCCCGCCTCAGACACCCATCACAAGCAGTGGCTCTAGGCAATCACAAATCTTATTTCAAAAATATGCAAAAATGCTGCTGGGGTATAAAGTCCATAAATCGGTGCTCTTTGTATGCAGGATTTCTAAATTCATCCAAAAACGAATCACTCCAAGGCACTCGAAATTATAGTGAAAAATTAAATAGCCTTTATTCACATGGCTTTACATTAAAAGCAACACACAATGAATGAAGGCTGATGAAGGCTTGTTAGCCGCAACACGTCGGTTGTGAATAAAGCCATGTGAATAAAGGCTTTTTAATTTTTTCACTATAATTTCGAGTGCCTTGGAGTGATTCGTTTTTTGCACAAATCTTATTGGTTGGCCAGCATTTTTCATAGTGTGATAGAAAATTGATTTGAAGCCCCTCGGTTTAAAAAAAAAAAGTTTGTGATGGTCTGAACATATGAATTAATCATTTATTAAAATTAAATTATTTATTTTTACGGAACATTTGTATTGGTGTGAATGCCTTTATTTTAAAGGTGCCTACTTATAAAAAAAAAATGTAAATGTAATTTAATAAGAGCCAGATCTTGCTTTCAAGATTGATCATTTCTAAACAAAATTTAGACACAACACAGCTTCTTAGTTAACTAGTTGTCCAGGTAGAGTGCAAAGCCTAAAATGAATTATGATTGGTCAATAGCAGCCAGAGACGAAGTACATCATGGTGATGTCAAATGCCTAACAATTATATTGTAAGTTATTTAATTATTACAGCTATTAAAGCCAACTTTAAACAGCATTCACTCCTTTCAAAATGTAATGGAGCAAATCATACATTTTGAAGAAATCTTTGGAAAAAACATAATATAATGAAAATAAGACCAGGAATGTATATAAAAAAATCTAATTTTAGTTGACTATAAAGAGCAATTCTAGAAAAAAAATGGTCAAGCCACAACACTATCATTAAACAGTCAAATAAGGCTTTCAAGTTGCTACAAAGCACATAGTAATGATGTTTTTGGGGTTGTAAGGTACTTAAAAACAAGTAGAACAATGAAAGCGATGCACCAAACGTTGCTGACATTTGAGTCTATTGTTCAATTTGAGCATGTGGTACTCACCCATCTCCATGTACTCTGGGCTCAATCCTTCATATGGCTCCAGATCATAGTCCAAATCCCAGCGCTGTGGTTCTCGTTTCGAATCTTTGTCCTCCTCATCTGCCGATCCATCTTTCTCCTCCTTATATGTGCGATACATCTTCTTCAGCTTTCTGTAATGTCAACAGATTTGGCCGTGTTATTTTAAACACCTCTTCCATCACTCACTGTGCACTGTGTTGGTAATGTTAAACTGTGTGGAGAATTAAAATTTAATTTAACAAGAGAGTTAGGGGCTTCCTCTAATAGACTGGGGGTACATTGCAGAATCAAAGAAAATGAGCAGAGGGACCACGGGGAAGACTTTGCATGTGTGTATGTGTGTGTAAAACACTTACGGAATGGCAATTTCAAACACATTATTCTGAATGAGCTGCTTTCCCAACATAATGATTCCCAGCTGAATACACACTTCAATAAGACAACCACCTGGAGAACACTAGACCAAAAACACATGTACATGCAAACTGTTAGTTACACTATGCTAAAACACTGAAGACAAACATATTATCATTTTAATAATTACCTCTTCCATGCGGAAATCCTTAAAGACATAAACATAGTCACCCGGGCGACCGGCAAACCTAAATTAGCACACCAGAGTTATGAGAGATATTTAACAAAAACGTCAATTGGATTAAACAATGTAACCCAGAAATTCAGCATTTTGGTGCTAGACTCTACTACACAGTGACTCACTATATTGTAAACTACAACATAATAGTGTACTGTTCAGCAACACAACACATATAACACACAGACTCCACAAAACAGGTTGTTATAGAACTGTAATTTGCATATGGAAATGTAGACATGAACTCTCCAAAAAAGTAATACATTATTAAAACATGTTAAAAATAGTTTCAATTGTGTAAAAAAGGGGTAAATGTACAACATGGGGCATGTATACAATAATTATATAAAAGAGCATATTATATGAATTATTATATATGAATAATATATATATATATATATATATATAGTAAAAAAATGTAAATGTAAATCCATTAAATAATATTAAATACAAAATTTTTTTCAGTTGTAAATACAACTGACTGATTTCTTTAATATATTATGTATATGTTGAAATACATAATACTAAGATTACTAAATGAAGTTACACTTTATTTTAAGGTGTCTTTGTTACAGTGTAATTATACGTTTAAGTACTGAGTAATATTAATTAACTACATGTACTTACTATATGGTTAGGGTTTGGCTTAGGGTTACTTGCATGTAATTATGCATAATTTATTGTTATTATAATAGTAAGTACATGTAACACGTGTAACAAGGACATCTTAAAATAAAGCGTTACCCTAAGTTATGTTTCATTGTTGGTTCATGTTAACGGATGTTAACAAATGGAACCTTACTGTAAAAGTTTAACAATATTTTTTGTTTCTCAGCGTTACATGATTTTAGGTTAAAGGGGTCATATGATGCAATTTCAATTTTTCATTTCTCTTTGGAGTGTTACAAGCTCTTGGTGCATAAAGAAGATCTGTAAAGTTGCAAAGACTAAAGTCTCAAATCCAAAGAGATATTCTTTATAAAAGTTAAGAGTCAACCACGCCTACCTAAAACGGCTCGTTCTAACACACCACATGTCTATGTCACGATGTGGGAAGATTTGCATAACGCCGCCCAAATGTGCACGCAAAGAAAGAAGGCGTAACTTTATTGTTGCTGCC
>NW_015666960.1:78136-87571 GCF_001515625.1 Sinocyclocheilus rhinocerous
CGTAAAAAGACAGTATGAGTCATTATAATCCATAATTATGTCCCCGCTGGATGCAACAAATGCCTCGTTTATAATGGGTTTTATTGTTTTTGTCTCGTCGCTCTGGCCGGGACAAGGCATCACAATATGGCAAGGGGCGTAACATTTCCGTCACACGCTTGAGGTATTCGGCCAATCGCAACGCACTGGATAGCTGGCCAATCAGAGCACACCTCGCTTTTCAGACCGATGAGCTTTGTAAAAATCTACGCGTTTCAGAAAGGCGGGGCATAGAGGAGAAACAATAATGTACAGTATGTGGAAAGTAATGTGTTACACCAAATACACAAAATAATGTTCTTTTTAGCAACATCATATGACCCCTTTAAGATGTTTGTGCTATATATATATATATATATTTTTATGAAAAAAATGGTCACTGCAAAGTGATATATACAATATAGATGAACATAGATAACATTCTCAACAATGGACTACACAGGACAGACACACAACACTACAGTATACAGTATAGACACTAGTGTAGACAACACTACATACAAACACAATACTACAGTAAGCACACGACTACACTGCAACAAACTGGACATGACAAACAACAACAAAGTACATTATAATAATCCAATTATCATTGGCAACAGAGACAGAACGTCATATTAGTTTGGGTGGGTATGCTAATGGGATGCCAATTTACCTGCCCTTAAAGAAGGCCACATAGAAGACAGGTGCAAATGCATTCATGCTCTTCAGCAAAAAAGCTTTCAAGATCACATGCTCCTCAAATGTCGATTCAGTCTTTGGAATCTCTGCAAGTATGACATTAACATCATATTCATAATAATCATCGGTAATGCATGATCTTTTCTTCGTCAGAGTCACACTTTTATCAAGAAAACAAAAACATTTCATCTTTTGTCATGTAAACACACACACACCAAGCTCTGTAATCCAGGCCGCTATAGCGCCGTAGATCTCATCCAGCACCAGAACCACCAGCAAGTTGATGATGACAGCGGTGGTTGTCACGGTTACACGCACATTAGCCTTGGCCTCATGATCAGGGTTCATTGACATAACAGCAAACACAATGATACGGTAGAGAATCACTCCAGATACGGCAGAGAACGTGACCCCAACCTGAGAAAACAGATAAATGTGAATTTTAACTGTAAAAACTATGCAACAAATGCCGTTATGGGGAAAGGTACCTACCATAAGGAGGATAGAGGATATGTTGATGCAGTACCCTGGCAGCCTGTCTGTCCATGACAAAGACTCAGAGGCAAGCTACAAGAACAACAGGATGTTACTTAATGCTCACCATATCAGCTGTGAATACACTAGCTACTGGAGTACCATAATCACATTTTGCATGATACTGACAAGCAATTATTATTTGTGACCCATGCTGACAAAATGAGTCGGAATGCACATAGGCTGATTTTGAACTATAGGCAAAAAAAAAAGTGAAAATTTGAGGTTTTCACAAAAATGAATTCATTAAGCCCTTGTCTAGCGATCCTGATGCTCCAAATAGTAATCAAACATTTAAAATGATAATATATATAGATTACAGTATTTCAAAATATCTGTCTTGGCGAGTATTCACACAAACACTATCTGTTATGTCTTAAGTGAACCATTGGGGAACTGTTGGGGAAAAACATCTGATGTGTAACATTATATTAGATCTGTGCATTACAGTAGGTCTTAATATATAAGGCCGTCTGTCTCATTACTGTTAATCTAACAATAAAAGAAACAAAGGAATCACTCAATGCTCTTGATTGAACTGCTTTTTTAGTTTTAATCGTTTTTTAATAATACATTTGTATTGAATACACTGAAGTTATTTTTTACATTTGATTAGTCTGTTTTTCTTACATGAATGCTTCTGCACGGAAAAAAATATACTAAATTTTTTTAAGGTAAGTGGTTGCAAACAATTTATTTTAGCTACATTTAAATTAAAAAAATGTTGAATGTTAGTCAGCTAAATTTGTTTACTTAAATGTAGCTCAAATAATTTTATTGTAACCACTTACCTTAAAAAATTAGTAAATTCAATGAATCATTAGATCTGTGCATTACAGTAGGTCTTAATATATAAGGCCGTCTGTCTCATTACTGTTAATCTAACAATAAAAGAAACAAAGGAATCACTCAATGCTCTTGATTGAACTGCTTTTTTAGTTTTAATCGTTTTTTAATAATACATTTGTATTGAATACACTGAAGTTATTTTTTACATTTGATTAGTCTGTTTTTCTTACATGAATGCTTCTGCACGGAAAAAAATATACTAAATTTTTTTAAGGTAAGTGGTTGCAAACAATTTATTTTAGCTACATTTAAATTAAAAAAATGTTGAATGTTAGTCAGCTAAATTTGTTTACTTAAATGTAGCTCAAATAATTTTATTGTAACCACTTACCTTAAAAAATTAGTAAATTCAATGAATCATTTTTTCAGTGTGTTTAGATGTAAGATGAAAAAAGTAAGAAAAGTTCTTTCTCGTATTTGTTCTACTGTTTATTTGCATCTTTGTTCTAATTTTTAGTAATAAAGATAAAATAACAATCAGCTATATTGTGATTATTAATACAGTGATTATTAAAAGAAGTGGAGGAAAAGATGCAATGTTGTAGGTGATAGGAACCTTCAGAAAACATTAACTCGTTTTTTTCGACTTCAAACGGGTGTAGCTCAGTCATTTTTGTCTGATTCAAACAAATCATACATCATTTTGAAGGTTAAAATAAAATAAAAATAAAAAGAACTCGTTTTTTGAAAATTTGCTCATTGTGACTCATTTTGCCAGCACAGGTCACATTTTTACGGTATTGCAATAACCAATATGATAGCCCATACTATAAAAAGTCTATACCAGAGGTGCCCAGTCCTGTTCCTGTAGATCTACCTACTGTACCTGCAGAGTTCAGCTCCAACCCTGATTAAACACACTTCAACCAGCTAATTAAGCTCTTCAGAAGCACTTGATAATTACAGACAGGTGTGTTTGATCAGGGTTGGATCTGTACTCTGCAGGTGGGATTGATTTATTTAATCCTTTTTTAAACAGAACATGAACAATGTTCACACTAATATCTATTCTAGAATTTTTACATGCTTCTGGACAAATCTGGCATCAAAACGTTATATACGTACGTGCATATACATACGTACGTTATATAATGTTATTTATGTACATTATGTACAGTCGAAATATGATGCTTTTGGGGGGGGGAAATAAATAAATAAATAAAATAAAATATGAAAAAAAGCAGAAAAAAGAAAGAATAAAGGTCTGTTCATGCCAAGAAAAATAACTATAAAGGTAACTATAATGATAACTATATTAGTGTCCACATCAATATATGATAAGGTTTGTTTATCATCAGCGTGATGCAGTTTTGTCATCTGTAGCTTTAAATGCTCAAGCTCTTTAAAGCAGGATGGATTCTGATTGGCTGTCAATGTTTTTATTGTTCATCAGCTGGAAAAAAATCATTCTGAAAGTGATTCCAACGATATTGTTGTTCACTGTCATTAACGTTATAGTTATGGCGTGGAGTTCCTGATTCTCAGAATTAGAATGATTATTAAATGTTATAATTATTGTTTTAGGATGGTGTGAACGGCCCCTAAGACTGGTCATTATATGCTTTTAGTTGGTGTATTTCACAAAATAAATACAAATAAATAATTTTAAAATGTAATGTTAGGAAATTAGATAAAAATTAAGTTTTTAAAGAAGCACCACAGTATTTAAAATTTTTTGGTCAAATCAACCTAATAATTGGTTACCTAAAAAATGACATCTTTAAAAATATGCTAATATTGACCATTACCAGTTTGGCCTGGTCTCCAATATATTGTGTAGTTATTCAGTTAAAAACTTAACACTGTTAAATATTACTTTTTACAAAATCTACAGCTGTTGTAGCGTCTTTGTGCATCAGAACAGCAAATAGTTTTGGACTTGCAACAAACTAATCACTGACACTAAGTAGGGCTGATTTGATTGAAGTGCTGAAGTTAATGAACAGCACGGATCCAACCCTCCCCCAGACGCGCACGCATCAAATCTGAATTAAAACACACTACACTCTCTCAGGTACACGCACATACACACTGAACATGTGTCTTTGATTAGAGGAAGGACACCACTCTATCTTGCGTGTTTTAATCCCGCTGACTCTAATCCTGCATAATCTAGTGTGGAATACCCAGAGAGGTAATCTGCTTTGAGTGCCGTGTGTAGTAAGCGTGTACGCCACAGAGAGTGTTTGAGCGCATACGTGTGTTGTGTCATCCTTGTTCAGTAATATTTTAATAATTCAATAATATTCTGATATTTTTAAAAAATCTGATCTGATATTTGCATGATATCAGGGAATTGTGATTTCCAAGCTTGGAAAAGTCATCGAAATTATTAAGATTATAAGAAGACATGATAAAGTTTAATCATAGTGAATATAATTTTTTTTTTGTTATATACAGCTCTAAAATTGTTTTTTTTATAATTGTAATTATTACTCTTTTAGGATAAAAATATATTTTTACAATTATAATTATTACTCTTTGTGAGTACAATCTTTATAAAATTACTATTTTTTTATTTTAAAATAATTATTCAGTAATCACAAACAACTGAAAATGTTATGGAAAATTATGGAAATTCATCAGTCAAAACATAAAAACCTAATAGTTTTGTACATAATGGTGCAGTTTACCTCTTCCTTCTTCTTATTCTTTGCCTTCTTCTCTTGTTTCTTAAGAAGAAAGTCCTCATATGCTGGTCGTAGCTCATTCTGTCACACATACACACACACACACACACATCAAGCTCAGTGATCAAGGACTCCAAAGATTTCAAAAAGCAGCAAATTCAACATCAATTCCTTAGACATGCATAAGCAAAACTGTCTCCATAGAAACAGGATTCACAAACAACACAAACACAAATAGAAAGAAATATCTTGGTTCCACATTAAATCATTTTCTTGTCTTGAGGCAAAGTCGCCAGTATGGTACAAAACTGCAAGTTCATTAAAAAGCTTTTTTTTATAATTGTAATTATTACTCTTTTAGGATAAAAATATATTTTTACAATTATAATTATTACTCTTTGTGAGTACAATCTTTATAAAATTACTATTTTTTTATTTTAAAATAATTATTCAGTAATCACAAACAACTGAAAATGTTATGGAAAATTATGGAAATTCATCGGTCAAAACATAAAAACCTAATAGTTTTGTACATAATGATGCAGTTTACCTCTTCCTTCTTCTTATTCTTTGCCGCCTTCTCTTGTTTCTTAAGAAGAAAGTCCTCATATGCTGGTCGTAGCTCATTCTATCACACATACACACACACACACACACACATCAAGCTCAGTGATCAAGGACTCCAAAGATTTCAAAAAGCAGCAAATTCAACATCAATTCCTTAGACATGCATAAGCAAAACTGTCTCCATAGAAACAGGATACACAAACAAAAGGATTCGTTGACACAGGTTACTACAATATTAATCCACTATAAATCTCCCCTCTTCCTACGAATTCAGGGTTGATTCATCAAACAGCGTCACCATACATGCCGAATGGTGTGAAGAAAAACGCAAACGGGGATGGAGCGATGATGAGGGTGGGGGAAGTGTGAGGGACACGGAGAGAAATATCGTGTGCGTTTGAGCATGTCGGGAACCATATAGAAACAGAGATCGAGAAAGAGAGCAGGAGATAGGTTTACCTCAGCCCTTTCCTATCGGTGAGCATGAAAGCAAAGAAAACATAACATTAGACACATGTTTGCACTATTTAACATGCGGTGTAATTGAAGTTCATTGTTGTTCACATTAGCATGTCGCTCATGATCTCCATGGCATCCTGTTGAGAGCGCAGACCTTCATCCACTCAGCTCAACGCTTTAAGCAGAACACTATCTCATTACTCACACATGGCCTTTCACACACACACACACATACACACCATCGTCTCCCACCACTTACACAACACACGTTCAGACTGAATCAGCTCCCAGGTGAACGGTTCAAACCCTCAAGAACAATGAAATCTTGAATTTTCATAAACCTAATGAAGAGCAGGCCATCAGCAGTCAGCGCGAGGGTCTGCTGGAGTCGCACTAGAGAGAATTGGCTATTATGTTGGATTATGTTTATCAATGCTTTATGAACTGCGTTGCTGCGAGTTTGCGCTGATGCTCATAGGTGAGATTCTGGAGTGGTTTTTAAGAAGGCAGCGATATTGGAGGTTATGCATAACAATCATTATACCACAGTTAGGAAGTCATGCTGTGCTGGATAGAGGTGCATCGAGGATGATCTATATGCTTATTTTACTTTTATTCAGCAAGGATGCATTCAATTAATCAACAAAGAGAGTTCTATTACAAAAGAGTTCTATTAATTACAAATAAATGCTGATTTTTAAACTTTTTATTCATCAAAGAATCCCGAAAAATGTATGTATGCATCAAATCAGCATATTAGAATGATTTCTGAAGGATCACGTGACATTGAAGACTGGAGTAATGATGCTGAAAATTCAGCTTTTCATCACAGGAATAAATTATATTTTAAAATATATTCAAATAGAAAATAGTTATTTTAAATTGTAATATTTGACAATATGAGAATACAATAAGAATGTCCCCTCTTTACTACAGACTGCAACCAACTAGCAAGTAACAAATCTTTGCTCATGGCTATTACCTATATTAAAGTATATATATATATATATTTCTCCTTTAATCCTTTGATGTGCCTGCCCAAACTTCAGTTTTTTAAATCAGAATTCCACTCAGTGAGCAGCATTTTTTAAATGATGCAGTCACAGATGTGCATATGTCAGCTATTTTACAGCTTCGAAAATCTGATTTTAGAGCTGCCGCTATTTAATAATGAATATTAGAGGTGTTCTGTGACTTTGATCATGTTTCTAGTATTCTGAAATGCTTGGGACTTTTTCTCACCTCATCGTCTTCCATGCCTGTCAGATCCCAGCTGTGCTGTAAACATCGCTGCCTCCTCTTCCAGTGTTCTAGAAACACTGCAGCTAAACACACACACACACACACACACACACACACACAAACACAATTATCACAACACTATCTATTCCTCTTTACACCACCTTATTTCTTCTCAATATATTATAAATGTACAGTAATCACATAGTTTATCATCAAATGCACATATTCATACAGCTCATACCCCAGAGGGACATAAAGATGGCGAAGCCCACTGTGGCATGGTTATCAAACAGATAGCTGGTACGCGCCGTACTGCAGATACTGCTCAGCTGCCAGTAATCACACACACGATCACATAGAGGACACATGGTGAAATTAAGACGTTCATCACACATCTCTTGACTGAAAGAGAGGGAGAAATTAATTATTGATTATATCATAAACATTCACTGCAATACATAAACATTTATTTTCTTTGAAAAATTTTGGAAAAAATATCAAAACTAAACCTTATAAAACATCCCCGGAAAAGGCTTAATTAAGGAAATAAATCAATGCAATTCAAATATAAATGTTCCAAAATACATATTAGAGTTACTGTTGGTTTGATCTAAAGCAATTAGCTTATATTATGAAAAAAAATTATTTCAATATTAAGTCCCCACAAGGTAAATAGCTTAATAAAAAAACTAAATAAAGTCTTAATGAAAATCTGTGAGGGTCAGATTCAGGATTAGGGCATAGAAAAATATTTGTTTGTTAAAAAACATCAGAAGTTAAAGGGTTAGTTCACCCAAAAATGAAAATTAGCCCACAAATTACTCACCCTTAAGACAATTTTTAATGTAACTCCGGCTGGATTCGTCTGAAAGAAGGAAGTCATATACACCTAGGATGACTTGAGGGTGAGTAATTTGTGGGCTAATTTTCATTTTTGGGTGAACTAACCCTTTAAGGCAAAGACCCCATGATGATAGAAAAAATGGAAACATGTGAATGTGTTTACCTGGGCACATTGGTGTCTACGGTGAGGCAGCCGTACAGGAATACTGCGACTCCTAAAGCCGAGGCTGGAATCAGCAGCTGTGTGTACACTCCCAACCAGGCAAAATACAGGCCAATCTTCTCTCCAAAGTACTTCCTTTTGAATACAGGTAAACGGGTTACAGAACTGTTACGAATTTGACAAGGTAAACAACCACTGAATACCAGCACATGCAAAAACGCTGTTTTCAAAAACAGTGACTGCACGGAATATGAACCTACAATTGAACCTGAATGCCATTCACAAGTTTTACACATCCTCCAACTCTTGTATATTCATTTATTAAAATATTTTGTCTATTCTGATTATGCTTTCAGCATCTACAGTCCATTCCAGAGCTTTTCCCCATAATCAGCTCAGAATATGTCAGTTTGCAGACTCCATGTGAGCCAAAAGATAAGTAATACATTTACTAAATAGTCTTAGTATTGTACTGTCAAAGACATACCGTCTGCCATTCTCAGCGTGCATGCTATACGGTGGGCATGTTTTAAATATTCGTGATGTCCAGGCGGGCATATTAAATTCACCAGATGCAAAGCGTCTTCTTTTACTCTAAAAACAAAGCTGGATTGTAGCAAGTTGCAGGTCATTTAATAATGTTTTTTTTATGCTGAAAATGCTTGTTTGATAAGCATTCTGGGATAGGCAGAATGAGACTGTTTTGTCAGGTGTTTTGTTGCCTGCCAGCCAGGTGAAATCTTGAAAATGAAAAGTGACATCGGTTCTCAACCAGCCATGCGATTTAAAGTAGAACTATTTACAGCAAGCCACAAAAATACACACAAACATCTGACAGTTATCAGAAAAGAGATCCAGTTAATAACCATCTGTGTGCTGAATAACATCCTTCACAGAACCAGATGGTAGGGATGTACGTCATGTCTGATACCTTATAAGGTCCATTGGCTGATATTTGTAGCAAGCACCATAATTGGCCCATTCCTCATGCAGCATCTGCAATACACACAAATATCACTCATTACTAGGGATGTAACGATATCAAAATCTCATGATACGATACTATTGCGATATGAAGTCCACGGTACGATATTTATTGCGTAATTAAAAAAAAAAGACAAATGAAGAATTGGAAAAAAAATAACATTTTGTACATTTTAAAGTTAAATGATTCTATCTAATGCACTTTGAGAGTTCAACATTAGAAGCTGCAACCCATGTTCTTAAAGGGTTAGTTCACCCAAAAAGGAAAATTAGGCTGTGTTTTACTCACCCCCGAGGCATCCTAGGTGTATATGACTTTCTTCTTTCAGACGAATCCAGTCAGAGTTATATTAAAAATTGTCTTTGATCTTTCAAGCTGTTTAATGCCACTCAGCGGGTGTTGCATTGCTTCAGTCCAAAAGAACTTAAATAAAAATCGCCCAT
>NW_015666960.1:87724-103115 GCF_001515625.1 Sinocyclocheilus rhinocerous
AAAGCGATTATCGGCCGATAGTGATCGGTAGCCGATCAATCGGAGCACCCCTAGTTTACAGGATCAAAGGAAGCAAAGTTTCCTTACTTTAGCAAAGGAACACCAGTCTCCTCTTGGCTTATATCGAAATCTTCTGACATTCTTCTTTACAAATCCTCGTTTTGTACTTCTGATTAGTGACCGTTGTTTTGTTTCGATCTCTCCGCTGCACTTCCGCGTGCGTCACTTCTGAGCCGCGCATGCGCAAAGCTGACCTCATATGTCATTCCCCCAGAACTACTTCTGTTTACAACAGTGAGTGCAAGCTAGATTCAAGTGATTATTACGTTTTGAATATGGATATTTTTCTTACAAAAACGCATAGATTCGCTACAGGAGGCCTTTGTTCACCCCCCGGAGCCATGTGAGACACTTTTTTTAATGGATGGGCGATTTTTATTTAAGTTCTTTTGGACTGAAGCAATGCAACACCCGCTGAGTGGCATTAAACAGCTTGAAAGATCAAAGACAATTTTTAATATAACTCTGACTGGATTCGTCTGAAAGAAGAAAGTCATATACACCTAGGATGCCTCTGGGGTGAGTAAAACGCAGCCTAATTTTAATTTTTGGGTGAACTAACCCTTTAAGTCAGAAAAAAGTCAGTGAATTGACTTCTACCTGAACTTTAAAGGGGACTCAACCCTCTTTTTATTTGATATACTGTCTCAGTCTATATTGCATTCACACTGGTGTTTTAGAAAGCCAAACAAATTAGAATATAATAATAACAATGGCAGTAATAGCCATATATTGTAAAACAATTGCACTGTAAAATAAATGAAAATTAATATTTCATAGGTATATTATTTTTGCTTTACACTACAGTAGGGAAATTACAATACTTCTTTCCTAATTTCTACACTTGAAAGAGATATTTTGAATTTGGACTGCATTTAAACCGCTAGCTGTCAGCAATTCATACTGCACTTTTAAGCTTTTATTTTGGCGGAAACAGCAGTAGAGCTTTTATTTTGAAGGAAATCTCCAGCTTCAGTGAAAACAGGCTTACAAAAACAAAAATGTGTCTCACTACAAATCTAGTGAAATGCTTTAATCATCTGCTGTGAAAATAAAGCATAACTGGTGGCCGTTGCGTTCCTAAACGCGCTAAACTCACAGCACGTGCAATAAACAAGTTCACTGCATTCAATGTGAATGGAGATGTTTTGAGGCTCGGAAAACACCGGATCACGAGCTGATCAATGTGTGCGCTTCGAAAAGCGTAGCGCAAACATATTTGATGAAGGGATTAAGCCATATTGTGCTTTTGGTTTTAGTTCGTTTGACAGATACTGTGCCAAAGCATAATGGCAGTTTTGCTATCGCGATATTTAGATATTGATAATATCGTTACATCCCTACTCATTGCAAATCTTTTGCATCTTCTTAGAGATGACACACACAAGTACATCTTACAGTAATAAGCAGCTTATTGTAATTTTATCAATCAAATAAAAATAGGCTGCAGGACTCACCTGTCTGTCGTTGCGATGCTCTTTATCTTCTGAGCTGTCAAAGTCTCCCTGCAACAATGACAACACACACAGAGCTCTACCCAAACCACATCACACATTTACACTGAACTAACAGGTGAATTATAAATCAGCTGTATTAAGCTGGGTACAATGCAAAACTTACATCATGCAGAGGGAAGGCAGAATCATAAACCCCTTTAGCTAGCAGTGATGCAATACCTAAGGAAGAAAAGAGAGAGAATTTGAATATTCAAATTGACAGTTTAACAATCCAATTTAAAAGAGTATGGTATTTGTAGATTTGACACCTCAAGGAACATACCCATAGTTTGACAGGTCTGTGTACAGGCGGTGCGCCTCAGAATTTCATAAACCTATGCAAGAGCGTGTACGCAACACAATAATACATCAAAAAAAGCAATCATACATTAACAGAATAGTTCACCCAAAAATTTCATCTATTCCTCTCTGGTCACTATTTCAATATAATGAATGTGGACTCCAAAATTACTAAAAAGCACCATGAAGTATCATAAAAATGGCCCATATGAAATGTGCACTTAGTCATAAGATATATATTGAAAATGTTATTAGCTGAACATTCAGCTCAGTTCTTCTGGGCATGTTCATGTGAGTTTATGAGCTATGGTAGTAATGTCTAAGTCATAAATTGTTCTTTTTGAGTCAGTGTATGGCACGAAAACAGTATAGTTTAATGATACTTCTATGTTGCTATGTTCTTGTCATTTTTTAAGCTTCAAAGTAGAGACCTGCACTCCCGCAGGAGTACCGCGGGACCCGCGGGACCCAACGCAACAGGGTGCGGCGCGGGACAACTCTTGATGGGCGAGTGCGGGTGCGGGCGGGAAGAGACTCGTGTGTGTGCGGGATGCGGGAGAATAAAATGATTCGCGGGACTCCCGCAAAATAGAAATTATCTAAACATAAAGTGTCTAAAACATATAAATTGTTATTTATCTGTTGCACTAAAGCAAAAAGAACAACTAATATTAACATTCAAAATGATTAGCGCGCAAGCTAGACATAGTTTCCATTTGTAATGTAGCCAATCACAGACTCAGCTGTTGATTTCTGGAACGCAATGGCCAACCAGAGGTGATTAAAAAGACAACCAATTAGGCCAACACATGGGCTTGCTTTTTGTAAATGCTCTTTTATGACACTCTGGCTGTCTATGAATGCTGGCACTCACAGGTGTAGCTTGTCTCTGCTGAACGGTTGGGATAGCACCTGTGTGCGTGGGTCTTGGGGCTCCGGTACGCCCGGCTGGAACAGCTGATTGATCTTCGTCCAAAACGAGCTTATTACGCCCATGAGCCCCATCTTCTCTTTCAGCTGATATGTCTGGAAAAACAACCATAACGGAACTGAAATTAAACAGAGATTAATCCATTTATATCCAGAGCTAAAGAGAGACGAGACACACTAGAAGTTGAGACCAGAGTCAGACGATTTAACACCACATGTGTGGAATGGAAATATATCTTGTTTTGTGGGCAAACAAAGCACATGGGATGTGGGTCCATATGTGTCAACAGCTAATCCACCATTATCAGATTATATCATTCAATACAACTCACCACCTCAAAGGATAAATCATTCTTTCAGAATGTCACTCTAAGCCAAATTTAAATGTATGGGAAAATGTGACGTTAACAATCATCTTAGTATGCAGCGTATGACAAATGCCTCTTGCAGGAATTTGAAAACATTTTACAAGTAATCGGCTTGTTGACCGTGTAATCAGATCTTTTTTTTTCTCTGCAGTGTTCAGACTTTGAGAATTGACTTTTGGCATTACAACTGCTCTTAGACCGCGCCAACCCGGAGCACTTACAAAGATCGTCATGGAGCCAAAGCTCTTAACACCAAAAACATGACCCTCATGGGCTGTGCCAGTGTCCACATTTGGAGTGACTGTTGAGTCTCTGAACAGCTCGGATTGACACATTGGGCTCTCATTTGAACAGAACTGTTTCTAAGCATTGGCATTAGTTTATTTGTCAGTGCAATCTGTACCAGTAAAACACTGGAGTAAAATGTCAGGTCATACTTATACATACGTGCTTATAAAATATAGAAAATATTTTTAAAAAAATGTAATTTATTCTTTTGATGCAAACAATTTCAGCATCATTATTCCAGTCTTCAGTGTCACATGATCCTTTGGATATCATTCGGATATGCTGATTTGCTGCTCAAGAAACATTTCTTATTATTATCAATGTTGAAAACAGTTGTGCTGCTTAATATTTTTGTGCAAACCGTGATACTTTAAGTTCAAAAGAATTTATTTGAAATTGAAGCATTCGAATGTCTTTACCATCACTTTGGTCAATTTAATGCATCCTTGCTGAATACAAGTATTAATAAAAATTTTTTTTAAAAGTCACCAAAATAGGAACCGTCCTAACGGGAGCTAACAGTTGATTGTTGATTTTAATGGAAGCATTTTAGTTTTAATACACTAGCAACACAAGATTGTAGGTTTGATTCTCAGGAAACACATATAACATATCTTATTAAAGATTCTGACAAATGCATGCATGTAAATTGGGTATCCTTGTATTTTTTTTCTATGGGGCTGTTAAAGAGAGTCAAAGGTGAACGGAATCAGAACATGATGCAGACCAGACTCAAACCTAGGTCCTTGAGAGCTTTATGAGCCTCACAGATCACCCACTGCATCAGCGCTCTGACACATTTTTATATTTTATTCTCAAATGGCAGCCTTTTTATGTGTCTGTTTCCCTTTTTATAGTAACTCACCTTTTTAGTCGGCACTCTGATCTTAAGAAGTTCTGCCTCACGACTGAGAACGGGCCAGGGAACATGGAGACGGGTAAACCGGACCGTTCTCATCTTGAAAGAAAAAGAAAATTAGTTTAAGAGTAAAGCACCACTGAATAATGCAGTCGATTTGGTTTGCAGGATGCAACTGAAAATTTGCTTCAAGATAAGGTGATTGGTGCAAAAACACACACACACACACACACACACACACACACAGAGAGAGTTTAAGAAGCAGCTGTTACTAAAATGGTCTTATTCAGCGTGGATGAATGACACACACACAAACACATCAAACACAAACACCTCTGGCAATGAGGATCAACCATAATCTGTCTTTAGGCTAGAGACAGCAGCACTCAAATTTAATCCACACTAACATAACACAACTGATCTACCACCATCACACCACCAACAATCAAACGTACACCCACATCACAGCTTTCACTCAGGATTTCACTCTCATCAGTCAATCTTTATGCTAAAATGAACCTTGGGGCCAATTTCAGATCTGTACAGACATCGGACATAGAAACAATGCCTTTGCATCTTAGAATTAATTTACTATTATAGCTAGTTATGCAATATCAAAAACAACGACAACAATGTTTTTCACTTACAAAATCATTTGCAAGTATATAACATGGTAGAATTTGTTTTAAATTAAATTTATGCTGATTAATTAAAAACGCTGTTCAGGAAGATGATTTTTATTGCATTATTCATTATTATTATCATGGAAACAGAAACTAAAAATCATAAAAAGGTCCTAAAAATGGGCTTTATATTTTTTATGCAAAATATAATTTCTTTTAGGTTGAAATACAAAAGCCTTTCCTAAATGTCACCGTGTGACTTGCTGCCGTTCAGGACTCACCTGTCTGTCGTTGCGATGCTCTTTATCTTCTGAGCTGTCAAAGTCTCCCTGCAGCAATGACAACACACAAAGCTCTACCCAAACCACATCACACATTTACACTGAACTAACAGACAAATTACAAATCAGCTGTATTAAACTGGGCAAAATGCATTACTTACATCATGCAGAGGGAAGGCAGAATCATAAACCCCTTTAGCTAGCAGTGATGAAATACCTGAGACAGAAAAGAGAGAAAATTTGATTATCTGTAGTTAAAATATTTCATGAAACATTGTCAGTTAAACAATCCAATTTAAAAGAGTATGGTATATTTGTGGAGTTGGCATCTCCAGGAACATACCCATAGTTTGACAGGTCTGTGTGCAGGCTGTACGCCTCAGAATTTCATAAACCTATGAAAGAGCATGGACGCAACAGAATAATACATTAAAAAATTAATAAACTCAAACATAAATTAATAGAATAGTTCATCCAAAAATGAAAATTATATATTTTCTTATCTGATAACTATTTCAATATAATGAACATGGACTGTGGTTGTCAAGCTGAAAATGACTAAAAACCACAATAAAGTATTTTAAACATGGCCCATATGGAATATGCATTTAGTCGTAAGATATATACATTTTGTGTGAGAGACAGACTGAAGTTGAAGATGTTATTCGCTGAACATTCAGCTCAGTTCTTCTGGGCATGTTCATGTGAGTTCATGAGCTATGTAGTGATGTCTAATTCATAAATTGTTCTTTTTGAGTCAATTCTTTACAGTGAATTGGCTGACAAAACCAATTTGAATAATTCATTCTTGATTCATTCAGCTCACTGACTCAATGATCCGGTCACAGAGGTTAAAAGCCTAATGGAAGTGAATACAGACATGTATTTTGTCTGATAATGAATGGCACACAAATGGTATGGTTTATTGATACTTTTATGGTGTAAGCTCCAGTCCTCTATCCTCAATCTTTCTAACTGTATGAGGAAAAATTACCATTGCATCATTCAGAATTACTCCCTTTGTGTTCCACAGAAAAACGAACCTTTAGAACAATATAATTTGACATAATTTTCATTTCTGGCTGAACTGTTGCTTTAAAATCAGTTCTAATGTGTCCAGATGTGTATAATCGTCCTGTTTCATTATTACTGATACTTACAATTCGACCTCGTATTGCATTGCTGAACAAGCTGTTTTTCGACTTTATATCAAATCTGCAAAATAAAAGACAACCAATTAGGCCAACACATGGGCTTGCTTTTTGTAAATGCTCTTTTATGACACTCTGGCTGTCTATGAATGTTGGCACTCACAGGTGTAGCTTGTCTCTGCTGAACGGTTGGGATAGCACCCGTGTGCGTGGGTCTTGGGGCTGGAACGGCTGATTGATCTTTGTCCAAAACGTGCTTATTACGCCCATGAGCCCCATCTTCTCTTTCAGTTGATATGTCTGGAAAAACAACCATAACGGAACTGAAATTAAACAGAGATTAATCCATTTATATCCAGAGCTAAAGAGAGACGAGACACACTAGAAGTTGAGACCAGAGTCAGACGATTTAACACCACATGTGTGGAATGGAAATATATCTTGTTTTGTGGGCAAACAAAGCACATGGGATGTGGGTCCATATGTGTCAACAGCTAATCCACCATTATCAGATTATATCATTCAATACAACTCACCACCTCAAAGGATAAATCATTCTTTCAGAATGTCACTCTAAGCCAAATTTAAATGTATGGGAAAATGTGACGTTAACAATCATCTTAGTATGCAGCGTATGACAAATGCCTCTTGCAGGAATTTGAAAACATTTTACAAGTAATCGGCTTGTTGACCGTGTAATCAGATCTTTTTTTTTCTCTGCAGTGTTCAGACTTTGAGAATTGACTTTTGGCATTACAACTGCTCTTAGACCGCGCCAACCCGGAGCACTTACAAAGATCGTCATGGAGCCAAAGCTCTTAACACCAAAAACATGACCCTCATGGGCTGTGCCAGTGTCCACATTTGGAGTGACTGTTGAGTCTCTGAACAGCTCGGATTGACACATTGGGCTCTCATTTGAACAGAACTGTTTCTAAGCATTGGCATTAGTTTATTTGTCAGTGCAATCTGTACCAGTAAAACACTGGAGTAAAATGTCAGGTCATACTTATTATACATACGTGCTTATAAAATATAGAAAATATTTTTTTTTAAATGTAATTTATTCTTTTGATGCAAACACTGAATTTTCAGCATCATTATTCCAGTCTTCAGTGTCACATGATCCTTTGGATATCATTCGGATATGCTGATTTGCTGCTCAAGAAACATTTCTTATTATTATCAATGTTGAAAACAGTTGTGCTGCTTAATATTTTTGTGCAAACCGTGATACTTTAAGTTCAAAAGAATTTATTTGAAATTGAAGCATTCGAATGTCTTTACCATCACTTTGGTCAATTTAATGCATCCTTGCTGAATACAAGTATTAATAAAATTTTTTTTAAAAAGTCACCAAAATAGGAACCGTCCTAACGGGAGCTAACAGTTGATTGTTGATTTTAATGGAAGCATTTTAGTTTTAATACACTAGCAACACAAGATTGTAGGTTTGATTCTCAGGAAACACATATAACATATCTTATTAAAGATTCTGACAAATGCATGCATGTAAATTGGGTATCCTTGTATTTTTTTTCTATGGGGCTGTTAAAGAGAGTCAAAGGTGAACGGAATCAGAACATGATGCAGACCAGACTCAAACCTAGGTCCTTGAGAGCTTTATGAGCCTCACAGATCACCCACTGCATCAGCGCTCTGACACATTTTTATATTTTATTCTCAAATGGCAGCCTTTTTATGTGTCTGTTTCCCTTTTTATAGTAACTCACCTTTTTAGTCGGCACTCTGATCTTAAGAAGTTCTGCCTCACGACTGAGAACGGGCCAGGGAACATGGAGACGGGTAAACCGGACCGTTCTCATCTTGAAAGAAAAAGAAAATTAGTTTAAGAGTAAAGCACCACTGAATAATGCAGTCGATTTGGTTTGCAGGATGCAACTGAAAATTTGCTTCAAGATAAGGTGATTGGTGCAAACACACACACACACACACACACACACACACACAGAGAGAGTTTAAGAAGCAGCTGTTACTAAAATGGTCTTATTCAGCGTGGATGAATGACACACACACAAACACATCAAACACAAACACCTCTGGCAATGAGGATCAACCATAATCTGTCTTTAGGCTAGAGACAGCAGCACTCAAATTTAATCCACACTAACATAACACAACTGATCTACCACCATCACACCACCAACAATCAAATGTACACCCACATCACAGCTTTCACTCAGGATTTCACTCTCATCAGTCAATCTTTATGCTAAAATGAACCTTGGGGCCAATTTCAGATCTGTACAGACATCGGACATAGAAACAATGCCTTTGCATCTTAGAATTAATTTACTATTATAGCTAGTTATGCAATATCAAAAAAGAATGTTTTTCACTTACAAAATAGTTTGCAAGTACACAACATGGTAGAATTAGTTTTCAATGTAATTTATGCCGATTAATTAAAAACACTGTGTTCAAGCAGATGATTTTCATTGCATTATTCATTATAATTATCAAGTAAGCAAAAACTAAAAATCATAATGGTCCTAAAAATAGGCTTTATTTTCATTATGCAAAATATAATTTCTTTTAGGTTGAAATATCTAGTCGTTTCTTCGTGCATAAGGTGTACTCAAACCTGCATAATAATAGGAACTCTATTTGGATTCATGAGGGTATTGCTCGAGTATAAGCTTTTTGGGGGGAAAAAAGCTGCATGAGTCAACCAATCTACTCCTATTCAGAAATACTAAGCTCTCCCTGCTTCAACTTGGGAAAATCCATGATGCAGGGGGAACCGATCATCCCTTGTGACAACCATAGTTGCATCTGTCGCAAATATATCGCTGGGGGCCACCACTGCAGCATTGCAGGAAAGCGAAGAAATGCTCTCTGGCATCTGTTAACTAGTATTAAAATATGCTGCATTGCTTGAAAATGAAAACTAGCTCCCCCTTCAAAAAAGATAGACTTTTCTTGGTGTGGGAGGGTTTGGGCTTTTTCTAAACTGGGTCTCCAATTCTTAAGTTCCAAGGTCACCTTGGGAATCTCTTGATTGTGTTTATTCTGTTAGTATTACACTCAAAACTGAGCTCATCCCTGATTATTCATGGCTCAACACATGAGACAATGATACATTAATGTGTTTGCCAGGAAAATGATATAGACATGCATGGGCAAACAAGAACACACACAGGCTATGTTCAGAATATACTATGCTACTCACACTAATTTTGCAATATGCAGATTTTTGGACTATTTTAAGCACCATTTTCGTTATCTGATCAGACTGATTGAATTAAGGACTTTTACACAAAATGTATTTTAAATAAATGCAAAACAACCCCTTTTAATTTCCAAAAATGATAACTGTGTCGACGCCACTTGTGAAATTACATACACTACTGTTCAAATGTTTTGGGTCAGTAATTTATTTATTTTTTTAAAGAAATTAATACTTTTATTCAGCAACGATGCATTAAATTGATCAAAAGTGACAGTAAAGATGTTTATAATGTAAAGTCTATTTTAAATAAATGCTGTTCTTTTGAACTGTCTTTAAATCAAAGAATCCTGAAAAAATGTATCACGTTTTTCACAACAACAACAACAAAACTCTTTCTTGAGCAGCAAATCAGCATATTAGAATGATTTCTGAAGGATCATGTGACTCATCATGTTGGAGTAATGATGCTGAAAATTCAGCTTTGCATCACAGGAATAAATTACATTTTAAATTATATTCAAATAGAAAACATTTATTTAAAATTTTAATATTTTTTCACAATATTACTGTTTCTACTGTATTTTTGCTCAAATAAATGCAGCCGTACTGAGCATAAGAGACTTCTTTCAAATATGTTCAAAAATATTAATTATTCCAAAGTTTTGACCACTAGTGTATAACACTTTTTAAATATTATTTTTCTAGTGAATGTGACCAAGAGGAGATGCACAATCGTTTGAACAGGTGTAGAGGCCCAACAGGAGACATCCCAACAGTCTTGGTAAGCATAAGAGAGTTTCAAAAAGATTTTTAAAAAATCGTACAAACTTTTGAACAGTAGTGTATGGATATAAGCAGATCATATGACAATTTACAGTAGCATCCTACTGTTTGAAATGTTGCATAATGCATTGTTTCTTACATATTTAAGAACTAAAAATAGTAGGCAGTACAGTATTTAGTGTATACTGCGTAGTATGCAGTTGGCTAGTATTTTAGCAGTCTGAACATAACTATGCACACATCAACACAAACCTCTTTGTCATGTTCAATCTCCAAGCCTTCCTCCTGAAGTCCTCTTTCAAATTCCTCTCTAATTTTATCTTGTAGTTCGTTGGCGGGTTCCATTGCAAGCCCCGCCTCCAGCACTGCCTCCAAAATATCGCCCTTCGTACTCCTGCGTGAAGGGGTGGGGCTTTGAGACGGCACGTTACCGTTAGAGACAACAGAGAGGCGGTGTTGGGACTGACGTCTCTTGCAGTGATAAACAAGAACGTAGTCCACTCTTCTGCGGTCGTCTGCAAAACACAGCCCTCCTCCTGGACCAGGGCCCGGCTCCTCCTGAAAACACACACAAGCATTCTTCAGCTCAGTAACATCTAGACACATCTGTATGGCTGTACAGCGAAAGCTGTAATTACAGATTCCTGGAGCTCTCTCAAAGCTGCATAGCGTGTAGTTGGCAGTTTGAGCAAAAAAATTGAGGATCTGGGTCATCCACTGATTGGCTGGTGGTTCAAAGCTTTTGGACGTTTCCTGTCATACTCATGTTTGATTCGAATTCTGCTTTTGAGCAAGGTGCATAACTAGGACGGTCCCTGTGGTTTGCAAATTAGTGGATAAAACTGTCAGCTGACATTGTGGTTTTCATAATATTCTGTTCACACTACAAAAAGATCCCCAAAAAGTTTATGATCAGAAAATATAAGATAATATATTTTACCCCAAATAAGAACAAATGAAAACTTATATTTTGCAAAAAGACATTTTGTGATTTTTTTTCCTGCATTATGAAATTACAGACTTGCACCCCAATTCCATAAGCAAAAATAAATAAAAACTATTTTTGTTACTGTAAAGCAAAAAACAACAACAACAGTTTACTGTATGCATAAATATTTAATTTATACAAATAAGATTTTTTAAAAATATTTTTTTATTATAAAAATACAAAGTATATAACAAAAAATTCTTTAAATTTTTTTAAAGTTTTGTCAAAGAATCACAGTTTTAGGGGGTAATATTTACCAGTGTGTGTTCTTGGGAGCATTTTTACTGTATGTTAAAGAACTTTATAATAATCAAGTTCATTGGAATGTGAATTGTGTTAAAAGAAAATGTCTTGGGATTTCTACAGGCTATAGGAACGTCTAGTGCAAATATTTAACTGATGCCATTTAGTAGATGCTTTCCAATATGATACATTGAAAACACATTGCAAGTTCCACTGAAGCATGAAAAAAACTCATTACAACAAAGTATAAATATTTAATTTATGCAGATAAGATTTTTTCATTTCATTTTTAATTTTTTAAATATAAAAAATATATATATTATATTAATGCAAATTCTAAATTCTAATTTCTTATTTCTTTAATTAGATTTTGGAAAAAAGCATTTGAAGGTTCCACCAAAGCATGTTGGGATCTTGGGAAGTGTTTTCCTCCACTGGAGAATGGATTCTCAGACTATAACTGTCCAGTAGTGATATGGATTTTTCAATGGTCGATGCCCATATCTAGAGATTTTTTTCCCACTGACTCCAACCCACAATCTTTGTGTGACCAGCTTACAATTGCAAAATCACTGCATTTTCTTATGTCACCTTACTTGACCCCTGGGGGGTCCGTGAAGCTTCTGCAGAGGGTCCATTGAGAAGATGCACATAATTCAAGATTCAATTCAAGTTTATTTGCAGTTCAATTTGCAGAATTGAATTGAATTGAACATAACATATGCAATGCAAATATTTTAATATGATCTAACCAGAACCATTATTTAATGCAATAATGTCAGTTAATAATTTAACATAAAGTGCTCTAAAAGTAATACCTGTCTTTGATAATAAACAACATTTCCTCGTAAAGCCTGCATTAGACAACAGAAATCACGCACCGTGTCCTCAGCAATGTCGTTGGCATCATGCCCGCTGCTGGCCGTGCCCTGCTGGCCCTGTTCAGAGATATCTCGGGCAAGACAGCGGAGTTTCTCGCTCTGCATTGAAGAGGACTCACTCTTCACGGCAGAAACACGCATGCGCTCAGGGGCCCCATTCCAATTTTCTGTTAGATAGAGATATTCACAGGTTAATTTTGATGTCTAATAATATCTTACTGAAAGTCTTCTGTTATGGCATTTTTCTCTTATGTCAGTTTCTTTGTGTGTGCTTTGACAATATTGCATGCAAAACAATCATGCCAATAAATTGCTTGAAATTGAAATGGAACTGAAAGAGAGAGAGAGAGAGAATGCATCCATTTAAAAGTAGAGACTAAAAACCTTTCAGCACCAAGGACAGCGACATAATTGAAGGCTGTGCCTCAATGCAATGCTCAAAACCTGTAAAACTGACTGCGGCACTTACACCTCTAGTCTTTCTAAATATTCTCACACCTGACTAACGCGTCACTTAAATATGCCTCATGCCTTAAGGTAAACAAACACAGGGATTCATGACTCTTAGAGAAAGCTATAAGCGCATTTACACCACCTGACCAAACCATGCATCGCTCCACAGTCTATTTGTGCATTTATTTCCCAGTGCTTTCATATGAAATCACAGTTTCCATTCTGTCGTCAATGTCAAAAGAGAAAAAAGATCATAAAGTGTGTTTGATTGTTATGAGAAAACAACACATGGCGTCAGATTGCGCTTGAAATAGCTCCAGCTTATTGCCCCAGCTAATTAAACAAACCCCCTCCGACATACTGAGCCCTCTCATTGTTTTCCAAAGCAAAGGATGAATTCTAACACAATTAGTTACAACGTTAACGAGTGTTAAAGTGTGACAGCCCGTCTGAAGGGGCAAATAATGGCGTGCGCCTCATTGCAATTAACATCAACGACCAGTTTGGTGCCACTCAAATGTTCAGTTTTCACCACATCAGACTAATGGGACTATCAATGCATGAGTACGTGAAATAACATGCATGCATTTGCAACAATTGAATATAAAATTATAACCAAACAAGCCAATTTATCCAAGTGCCAATTACACAGACATACAGCAAATGCATTTTCCCTTTGGCTCAGAGAATCCAATGCACTCGCACACAAACAACAGCATCAACAAACAACATCCACCAAGCCAATTTATCCAAGTGCCAATTACACAGACATACAGCAAATGCATTTTCCCTTTGGCTCAGAGAATCCAATGCACTCGCACACAAACAACAGCATCAACAAACAACATCCACCGGAGTGCTAGGACTGGTACTCACCCGTGGCAGAGGGCGACCTGTTCAGTGCCATCTTCATGTTCCCGGTGATATGGTGGACAATCCGCTCGCGGCCCCGCGCAGCTTAACGCGCTCGTGCTGCTGCCGTTAATTCCGTGGAGCGCTCGAGACGCTCAAACTTCCAGCGCGCGTGCACCGAGAGAACAGTGACAGCCGACACAATCCCCTCCCCCCCCCTCTCTCTCACACACACACACACACACACACACACAAGGTAGGCCTATCTCTCACAAACAGACGCTAAATGCATAATACTAATAATTACGAACTAACCGTGGAAAATATTTTAAAACATAAAAATTAATTGTTTTATGACCAAGCATTATATAATAAATAAAACAGTAGTTTAGAAAGGAATGAAAATACTGTCATCATTTACTCACCCTCATGTCGTTCCAAACATTAGGCAGAATCAGAGTTTCAATCACTTTTTAAAAGATTCATTTGGATCCGTTCACTGATTCATTCAGTGTCTCCTTCTGCAGGTTATCAGTAGGAGGCGACTAGTGTCTTTCTTGAGAGGTAGTGAATTATTCACACTACCGATTCATTAAAAATACAGGGTTTACCAGGTCTCATGGTCGCTTATTAAATGTACAAATGTATAAATATAAAAAGAGGCGCCGTTTTACATAAATATCGATTTCCTCACAGTCGGCCAGGAAATTATTCATTCATTCGGTTCGTTCATGAACAAGATGAATCCTTTTATTCAGTTTGTTTGAGTCATGTTCACTGTGCCGCTCCACTCAAAAACGTGCTGCGACCAAATTCCTGTTACTTTTATAGACATGCCATCTGCATTTAATGATTAATTTACTTCTTGACCACTGATGAAGGATATTCCGTATGCAGGTAGTACTAGCTACATCTGCCATCCTGATATCACCCTTTGACCCGTTATTGTATTAACAACTGTGAAAATAATTTACTTTAAAAGAGAAAAAAAATTATTGGTACTTAAAACACTTGACTTTTTTTTTTAAATCTGACAGCTCCTTGGTTCATATGGCTCTCTGTGGTATAGGCTAGCAGGTGCATATTCGCCTACTATTATTCAAATACTGCATATTCAGGCATGCTGCATATTTTTTGTACTGCTTTTTGCATACTATATACTATAGAACACGTGGGAACCTACTTGTGGCATAAAGTCGTCTTCGTGCACCCTATTTGAATATGCATATGCAAATATTTTTTGAACGATGTAGAGCAGGGGTGTGAAACTCATTTAAACTGAAGGCCACTTCAACCTTATGGCTGCCATCAAAGGGCCGGTTGTAACTGTAAGACTGTACAAATGTTACTATTCCTTAACATATTGTTAAATAACTGTCTCTTTATTTTATTATTACTTACGTTACAAATATTGCATATACATTTGCATAGATGTAAAAAATATATGTAATTGCTCTGTTATTTTAACATAAATCCTTTTAATTTATCAGCGTAAGAAATCCAAATTACTCTATAAATCAAAGTAAATAATAAAGACAAGTATCATCAAACACAAGTCATTACATTAACTTTGTTAAAAACTGTTTTGTTACATTTATGGCACAACAAATAATTGTGAGCTGCTAAGAACGTGTGACAGATA
>NW_015666960.1:103321-113926 GCF_001515625.1 Sinocyclocheilus rhinocerous
ATCAATAGCACGATTTTCTGTTTCTATTTGGCATGCGATTAATACGCAGAAATTGACTTTAGCGTGCATATGATACGCATGTGTTTGGCATGCATATGACGCAATCAATGCTTGCAGTAGAAAAAAAGAAGTGGTGGTACTCAACCCCACTCCCCCACCCAAAAATAAATAAATACAAACTAAAGTACTAAAAATAGTACTTTTTAATTTTCTAAATTCGCAATGAATGTATATAGTGCCACAATAAATAAATAAATAAATTAATTAATTAATAATTGTTTGCAATTCAATTCACATTTATTTGTATACCACTTTTCATGGTACACTGTTGCGAAGCAGCTTCACAGAAAATGAACATTTCAGAATCAGAATTCAGAATCAGAATTAGCTTTATTCGGCAGGTGTGCGCAAACACACTAGGAATTTGTTGTGTTTTTTACCAGGTGCTCCTGGTACATACACACATGCATACAAACATACATACATACACATCTGACATGAGAACAGAAAAAACATTTAAATAGTAAGACTTAAAAAATAATGTGTATGAATCTGGAACAGTAGATTTATGTACAGATTTGTGCATTTGTACTCTATATAGAACTGTATAAATAAGAGATATCCATATGTATTTACATAATACTTGAGAAAAATTTCATTACATTTAGTAGTTTAAAGCACTTTTAATAAAAAAAAATTGCACAAGTCAATCTGCGATACCAAACAGGAACACAAGGGGACGCCAAAAGACCACTAAATGAGCTGCTTTTGACCTGACTGATCCAGAATTACTAAACCACTGACTACTGCATAAACTAAAACACCTTCACAGCCAGCATCCAGTATAAAACACTTGTACTTTTAAGCCAAATAGCTTGATGATTTTTTTTTTACTTAAGTCTGTACGTGAGTACTATTATCTCCGCCATCTCTGATGACATCGGCCATGTTTTCTCTGCATTAGGGCTGTTTTAAACTTACTGTTTGAATGCATTCGCTTACTGGATCCTTAGACTTTCCAGGAGTTTACCGGTTGATCTGATCGCAAAAAAAACCAGCTTCTTTTCATTTTTGTAATGTATTGTTTCGTTAAAATTTACTGATTTAAATGAGCGATTATTATTTTATTACTCTATGCTAGGGTGACCACCTCGCTATAGATCTGTTGCAGGACAGTAGATGTGATTTTACGGGACAATGCGGGACATGTGCGAAACAGATACGTTTATTACTGTTATGCTATGTAAATACTGATTTACATTCTTTGGCATATCCGCAGAACACTCGCGCATTTGATGCGCTCTTGCATAGGCTATATAATTGAGTTTGAGTTTGACACATGTGCTGTAGAGGAATACGGAATATAGCGCATGAGTCGTATGGACTACTTTTATGACACGTATGATGCTTTATTGTCTCTTTTAGAGCTTGGCAGCCCTGGTCACCTTTTACATTCATTGAATGGGAAAGAGAACCTTGAAATGCAGTTACATTGTGTTTATGGAAGAAATTCATATGGTGTTGAAAGACATGAGGGTGAGTCAATGACAGAAGTTTCATTTTTGGTGAACTATTGCTATATGCATTATATAATGAAACAATATTTAATAATTTTATTAATGAAATATAACTAAATGTAATTATACATTTTAATAGTGAATTCATTGTCTATAAAGATAAAGTTATGATATACTAAAGGCTGTTGACATTTAAACTGGGTCAGTAATTGTCCCTATTTATCTTATTCTTTTTTATGTCCAAACTCATTTGTAGCCTATTGTCTGCTTGGATAAACTTGGGGTTATGTGCTTTGTTTAAGAGCACACTGACATTTTCTTGGGTCATATCTTCACAGAACTGAACCTGCTATGTGTTAGCAGCTCAGAGACTTAACCATTAAACAACCACTACCTTAGCAACACTCACTTATGCATATTTTACATTGCTTAATCAGTCAGTTCATTTAAGAGAGAACATTAAATGGTTGTAAATGAGAAAACTAAAGCAATCATTTAGCCAACAATTTGAGCGATCTGATCAGTAATAGTGTATTAAATCCCATCAGAGAATGCATGGACTAGTCATGCACTTTCATAATTACCTTCAAAACACATCATAATAATGCAGTGACTCGCCATGTTTAATGAACATTCTTTCCGACATGATTTCCAGATGATTGTACAGTTATTATTAAGGTCATGGCAGCTGGAATTGAGATTAATGCTTTTCTGCACACAACAAATTATTCGTGTTATCGTTTAGTTACAAACCCCAAGCATTTTAATCAAATATTATTTAAACCCTGTTGGAAGTGATAATGTCATAGAACCACAGATGTGTGGAAATATGCAGAAATGTCATAAATGTAGTGTTTGTTCTTGATATTACTCAATATTTCATGAGGCCGACAAGTATTTAATGTGTGACTCGTGTGTGAATTGTACCCTTCAACACCCTTCACAACTAATTGACTGATCAGTATTTTCCGTGCACACGAATGCCCACACAAATGAGTTCAAGTGTCCAGAGCACCACCGAGTGGCACAAGTCGAGTACTTGTTTAGCCTTGTTCTTTATTGTAGGTCAGTCTATTAAACACCCATAAACTACAACCACACAATAGTTGTGCATGATGAAGAATATATTTGTATAGACAGGTTGTTTAGTGGCAAAATGGCAAAGCAGTAATCAGAAATGACTGTTTATTGATTAAGGATGATTAATGAAGTTTATCCAAGCAGACAATAGGCTACAAATGAGTTTGGACATAAAAAAGAATAAGATAAATAGGGACAATTACTGACCCAGTTTAAATGTCAACAGCCTTTAGTATATCATAACTTTATCTTTATAGACAATGAATTCACTATTAAAATGTATAATTACATTTAGTTATATTTCATTAATAAAATTATTAAATATTGTTTCATTATATAATGCATATAGCAATAGTTCACCAAAAATGAACTCACCCTCATGTCTTTCAACACCATATGAATTTCTTCCATAAACACAATGTAACTGCATTTCAAGGTTCTCTTTCCCATACAATGAATGTAAAAGGTGACCAGGGCTGCCAAGCTCTAAAAGAGACAATAAAGCATCATACGTCTTAATGCTTTATACGTAGAAATAAAAACAGAAATGTATGATAAAGTGCTCAATTATCAGTGGTTAAAAACTCCACTGAGCAACATACCAGCTGTAGCTGCATATATGAAAGTGTATTGTAGCAGTTTTTCACTTGTATGTTATTTTATCAGGTGTCCGCTTTCAGTTGGTCGGACAAGCGTGTGACATGCAGTCGCAGCCGGTGACGGCGAGGACCTGGTGGTGTGTTTGTGTGCCGTTAGCGCAGCGCAGGGGAACATTCATGGGCACCGTGCCTGTAGATGAGCAACACACACACTCGCTCTCGACCTTGTGCTTGTCCAGTGAGTACATAGACTTGCTGCCACACTTTCCCTGTGGGTGAGAGAAAAAGACAGATAAATAATATGTACATAGCTTCATGGTATTGTTGCAATAAAGCACAAAAATGCATCGACTTACTTCACAGTAAGTGAGTTTTATCTTTTCTTCTGATTGGCAGTCATCCACTCGAATGTAATTCAGCAAACCCACAGTCCTTTTGCACTCTGGCTCAGTACCTAAACAGACATATGCACACATCATGTTCAGATCAGTGGGATGGAGTAGGGCTGCACGATTTAAGGGAGAAATGCAGTATTTTTTTTTTCTGATAAAAATTGCGATGAAAAAAAAAATCCAGGATTGATGTGCCTATTTTTGATGTGCAAAATTTGGCCAAAATGTGATCATATATCAATATCACTACACAATAACAACAACATCTAAAAATAACTAAATAATAAAATAAATATTAAATATTTTTTATTTTAAAAAACAGTATTTAAGAAAAAATATATAGATTTTATTTTATATTACAACTAGAATTACAATACTAACATCTATGTCTTAATTTCTTCATTTTCAAATGTTTAAACCATCAAAATTTTATTTTGACGTAAAACAGTGGGGAGCCTCTGATTTGTTTTTAACTGTATTTAACTTAAAGCTTCTCTTTTATTGATGAGCATTTCATTACAAATCTAGGAAGTTAAAGTGGGCGACTCAAACTCTTCTCAAAACTGAAGTTTGTGTGGTACAGCATTTACAGCGAACTGAGCAGCTCTGAGATGCTAAAAAACACCGGACCTGTAAATGAACACAGTGACGTGCTTCACTCTTTAACACATGTGCATATATGTCCATATCACAATTTTGGTTTTATTACGATTAATCGTGCAGCCATAGGATGGAGTTTATAAACTGAGCAGGATGTATGAGTAATGGTTTTGGTGGTTGTTCTGTCTCCAATCTGGCTTATTTTACCCTGTGGATAAAGAATACATTGTTTCACTTTCATTATTGTGCGGCACAATAAATGTAGTTCTTTAGAAATAGAATATGTTTCTGGATCAGTGTTTAAGGTTTGGCAGATTTAGGATTAGGAATAGGGTTTGCCATGCAATTGCAGTGTTGTTCTAGGATTAGGAAAGTAAAGTGTGTGTGTCTGTGTGTGTACCCCATGTTCCAGACAGCGTTTGCGGTCAAATGGAGGACATGTTGTCAGAAGCGTCTCCAGCACCAGTTCTTCATCTTTATTCACACTGCATGTGTGTTTAGTGCAGCCGTCTGTACGCGTTGCATTTGCCTGAACACACACAAATATGTACAGATTTATGACACTATCTATCTGAAAATCAATAGAACATCTGGAGCATCTAAAGCAGGGGTCTCAAACTACTGGCTCACAGCGGAAGATAGTTTCATATGACTCCTCAAGCGTTAATAGTTGATTTTTAAATTTAGCCTGCAGATCACTTCACTTTCTGAATTTTAGTTTTCTTCTGTAGTTTTCTTCAATGATTTATAAGCAATGGCCTAATATAGACTACTGTTCTTACGTTTGGGGTTGATATAAAATATTTTTGAAAGAAATCTCTTTTCTCACAAAGGCTACCTTTATTTAATCAAACATGCAGTAAAAACAGTAATATAGTGAAATGTTATTACAATTTAAAATAACTGTTTTCTATTCGAATATATTTCAAAATATTTTTTATTCCTGTGATGCAAAGCTGAATTTTCAGCATCATTACTCCAGGCTTGAGTGTCACATGATCCTTCAGAAATCATACTAATATGCCGATTTGCTGAAAGAAACATTTCTGATTATTATTATTTTTATTTTTTTCAAAATAGAAAGTTCCATATAACAGTGTTTATTTGAAATAGAAATATTTTGTAACATTATAAATGTCTTTACTGTCACTTTTGATCAATTTAATGGGTCCATGTTCAATAAAAGTTATTTATTTTAAATGGTAGTGTATATACTTCATGGGTGCATTTGCAATGTTTGAAACATATGGCTTTTTATTTTCTTGGCCATTAACCATGTTCACTGGCACGTAGAGGTAGTTAGTGGTGAGAGAAGGGTGGATTCAAACCTGTGTCTTCCACACAGACTATTCTGGCTATTGTGACTCATGACTGTGTCTGCACATATTTATTACTTTCAGAGTGACCAGCTGTCCGTCAGGTCGTCGGATGCTACATGCAGTTGCTACACAACGTCCGCAGCAAGCATTAGGTATCGGCTCCAGTGTATATCCCTACAAAACCAAGCACACATATGACTGTACTCATACATATAGAGCTGACAGTCCTTTTAGAGGCTGTTTCCATAGAAATGAAGATTCTGTCATCATTTACTTATCCTCATGTCATATTTAATGACTGTCTTTCTCTTCTTATTTTCTTATTCAAAAGGCGTTTGAGAAGCGTTTGGCTTTATGGACGTCAAAACCTGACACATCTAAGTGCAGCATATCCAACATAAAAATGTTAATGAAATTGAAGAGCTGCTTTTTAAAAGTTATGCTCCTTTTATTGCATTTTCATTGCATGCAAAAGCAGCTTGGACGTTTTCAAACATGGGCAAGACATCTGGTCTTAGTGCTCTGTGGATGAAAGAAAGTCATACAGGTTTTAAACGACATGAGCGTGAGTAAATAATGAGAGAACTGTCATTTTTTTGGGGTGAACTACCCCTTTAATAATCTTCAGAGTGAGGGTTTTACCTCTGAGCAGGGGGAGCAGCTCATCTTCCTGCAAGAGAGCCGATAACTCCTCTTATCTCTCACACACTCGCAGTGTGTGCACATCCACCATCACTCGCTCTCCAGCCTACTCACACACACAGAGCAAGACACCCCAAAGTCAATCTGTTATGCACCAAGACATCTGCACACGGAGTGGACAGGTTGGCGTGTCCATGAGGTGGTAGGATACGTTTGTATGCTGAATGAACACTTCCTCATTGACCTGAACACATTCGCTCCACACACATCTGTCCTGCGGAGACTCCCTCTGCTCTCCAACCTGCACACACGTGGAGTTAAAGAGAATGACTTTCAGATGTAAAAGGAAAAAGACACTAAATACTCGCCTGTCTCAAACGTCCTCCTTCCACACAGCTGGATTTACGGCAGTGACCGCAGCACTCGCCCTCTGAGTGAGAGTATGTGGTTCCCTGCATACACAAAATCAATGTGAAATCATAAATAAATGTCCCCGGGCTTACTGTGCATGATTCATCACTGCCTGTTATTGTAAGAGAAAACCTATTTGTGCCTTTCATCATAATGTAATAGCTTTTCTTCACTTTTAAATTGTTTCCTCTTGTTTATATGACCAAGGGGTGAGGGAAATTAGATTAGATTTGTACATTTACTGAACAAAATACTGTTGCTAGTAGCTGGCCGGGTATTTGGTTGCTACGATGTTCTTGGTGGTTGTCAGGTGGTTAATTACTGACACAATCAAAAAGAGTTCATCATATTTTGGTCACTATATGGGAATCAATTTATGTATAAAATAACCCCCTTTTTTTTGTAAATCTAAAAAGAAATAATAGCTCACCATCCAACATCCTGCATAATTTGAGGTATTATAAGAGACATTATATATGGAGACGGTCCACTCGTATAGAAAATAATGGGAGAAATTATAACACTTTCTATGTTGCATTGTAATGAAAAGAGCCAGTCGACTTTCTCATAAAAGTATGGACTGTTTGTTTACTCTTGAATCTGCATATGCATTAGCTGGAGCAGACTGAAAAATATAGTTTTTTTGTGTGATTAGAAAGCAGCACGATATGATTGTTGCCAGATTTTATTCCTGATTTGAAATATGTTATTTAAGCATAAGATTTTTGTTCTTTTCCATTCAGGTTGTTTAGAGCTAAACTTGCATGACTGGAAATAGACCGCCAAATTGACTGACTTGCCTTAAAGTCAACATGAAATTGAAGTTCACCGTGTCTTGTTTTCTAAATGCATGTTATTGTTCTTATTGTGAATGATTCATACATGAATATTCTTATTTTTTTAAACTTGTTTCTTAATGTCAAATCAAAATAACTCAATCTTCTCTTAAATGACTTCTCTCTGGTGTTGCATGTCGGATTTCTCCAATCATTCAGTCCGCTTAAACCCTGTCTCGTTCTTACATATTTATCCCATTTTTGAGTGCAACATCCACATCTCAAAATCCACTAAACAACCGATGGATAGAACCAAGTCCCCACCCTTCATTTTTTTGTTTTCAAATAATCCATTTCACTTGGATGCACGACACGATATGAAAGAAAAGATCTGTCTTTACTTCCATTTCTTTGTGAATTTGAATGAAACCACTTTAAATGTTTTTTGTGCATACGTAAGTGCAGAAAAATGTAATACTTGAAGTTAGGAGTTAGTTCAAATCCCTTACGAAAGTATGCATAATAATGTTGCATGCTTTATGAAAAATCTGTCATAATATCATAGCCTGAAACTGATGAAATCGGATGAATATTCATAAAGTATGTCACAATACAGAAGTTAAATGCATTGTAAATGCCACTACATATCATCTTTTAAAGTGACTTGTTGTGATCTTTATAATATATGCAGTGTTCACAAATTAATACACAGCCCTGTATCTTGAATTTTAAAAAAATGCTGAATTGCCAAAAAGGCCTTATATTATCTAATTTGAGGACGTGGAGTTAAAAAATATTAATAAAAACTTTTGGTAACACTTTACTTAAAGCCTTTATGTATAATGCATTATAAAGGGTTATTGAATTATAAGTATTCATAATGTGCATTGTAAGACATTATATTTAGTCAAATAATAATAACAAAAAAAAAATGTAAAACACATAGTAACAATAAATTGGTAAGTGTTATAATGTATCAACTGTGGTTACAATTATTCATATTGTACAATGCATTATAATGTGCATTACAAGGCATAATTAATGCATTAAAACTACTTTTATAATGCATTATACATAAAGGCTTTTAGTAAAGTGTTACCAAACTTTCCATCACATAGTTTTTTTTTTAATGTGCAGGCCGGTCTGTCTGTCTGCTTGCTCCGTGCAGGTGCAGGCTTCACACTTCTCTTCCCACCTGCTGCCCACCTGGTAGACCACAGCGTTCACCACGTCCACCACACACACCTGCACATATAAATAGTCGATTACATGCTGATTGCAGAGTACACTCATCAGGACATGGAGCTGCAAGGGCAAGTGAATAACACATGCGCAGCGAGAGCGCAAAAGCGTGCGAACCTTATCGGGCGTGCACAGGGCCGCATTAACCATTGGGCTAGGCGGGGCTGAAGCCCCGGGGCCCGGACAAGGAGGGGGCCCGTGATTGGCTGTGGAGTAGATTGACTGGTCATCGGTAGCGCAGATTACCAAAGCCCCGCCCCTCACATATTAGCGCTATTATTTAGTGGAGCTTTTCCATATATTCCATGCATTACCTTTAGAGATTAAAACGTCACATTTGAAGTTGGTTAAGAAATCAAATGCATTTATTCTATATTTTTACTTTTGAACGTATCAATCAGGTGATCGCGCAAAGTGTGCATTCACCTCTCTTCACTTCGTTCTGGCATAATCTGGAAATGGTCATGCAAAGAGCAATCTTCGATAAGTAAAAATGTAAACTATTCTAAAAAAAAAAGTGAGAGGGGGGCTATTCTAAAAAAAATGAGGAGAGAGGGGAAACCATGAGTTAGTCAGTATTTTATGTATTTTGAAAATACAAAAATGCTAATCTTAAATGTATTTAAATACAAATTACATTTGATTTTGCCAAAGGCTTTAAAATACAAAATAGTATTTTGTATTTCAAATACATATTTTAAATGCATGTATCTGAAATACTGCCCATCCCTGCAGGTGACCTCTATGCAGTCGCAATCATTGGCGGTGGTCTTCGTGATGTAACCCGGGGGGCAGGTGCGAGTGATGTTTCGACAGTCACACACACATTCGTATGAATCGCAGCACTCCGACGGTGTGACCGACAGCTTCTTGTATGCAGGGCAGGATGGTTTTGTTGTCACAGGGCACTGATCCTTTTTGCAAACTGAGTGAGGGCGGTGAAAGAGATTGATGTGATTGAAAATCATCTTTGTGAAATGAACGAGTGTGTGTGTGTGTGTGTGCTCTCACCACACTGGTAAACTGGCAGACAATCTCCTGGGTTTGTGAGGACGACACTGAGCCCGTGAGCGCAGTGAGGGGAATCTGACCTCTTACAGTTCGGGGTAACACACTATAGACATGAACGAGTGTGTGTGTGTGTGTGTGTGTGTATATGTGTGTGTGTGCTCTCACCACACTGGTAAACTGGCAGACAATCTCCTGGGTTTGTGAGGACGACACTGAGCCCGTGAGCGCAGTGAGGGGAATCTGACCTCTTACAGTTCGGGGTAACACACTATAGACACACACAGTAGATTAACAACACTATAACGTGGTAGAGCCATCAGGTGTATCATATCTGTGAGTATGGGTGGTAAAAGCATCACATATCTAAGGCCCAATGATTTTCATGTCTCAGAACACGTGGGTGGAATTGCGGAATCCAGTCATAAAAGTTGAATTTACAGTTGAATTCACATTTAAAGCACAAAAAGACTGCTATTTAAATATGAAGTCTGCATATTCTGCGTCTCTGTGTGGCACGGTTTTATATACATACAGTACTCAAGCACAAAATATAAAACAAAGAAAAAAATAAAAACTCATAGGGTTCTATTATTGTAAAAATGTTGTACATTATTAAAGTTTTATGAAATCAATTGATTACACATGTTTTTTGATTATTAAATAATTTTTTTTTTTTTAAATAATCTAGAAAAATCAGAATCCACAGAATTCGGGAAAACATTACATGTTTGTAGGGCCCTAAAAATGTAATTTTTGTTAAATAAATTGTTGTTAAATTGTATAAGTTTTCTCATTTCCATTAATTACTGATTGCTAAAATTTCATTTAACCATAAAAAAAAAGTCAGGTGTATGAAATAATTATTTTTAAAATAACAGCTGTCAAATTGATTAATCACGATAAATATACATGTACATATTTAAGAAATATATTTAGTATATATTTATATATAATATCACAATTAATTGATTTGACAGCCCATATATATATATATATATATATATATATATATATAT